>NW_027123267.1:8073-14648 GCF_001457755.1 Trypanosoma equiperdum
ATTTCTCAGGTCCATTACCCGATTTTGTTTATAGTTTGTGTCGCGCCGCCTTGTACAACGCACCCAATATTCCAGTGCGCAGCAGAACATAGAAGAGCACCAAGCACAACCACATGATCCAGTTTTCAGACTGCCCATCCTCCAGCCCATTCAGTTCCAGAACCTCTTTTCCGTTCGCTGGGATGTATCCGCAAAGACCGGAGGCATTAGTCTTCTCGTCACACTCAATCTCGTCAATGTGCTTCATTTCATTGCGAAGAACAAGAATATAAGCATGTCGAAAGAAGGAGAGCTTCTCCAAGAAGTACCAGTAAGGGCGCATGCGATCGGTGGTGGCGTACAGTCCTCCAACGAGAGTAAGCGGCAACAATACGATAGGGGCAAAGCCCGTAGCGCCGACGGAAGTACTGCAGGTCGCACTAAGTAAAAATCCCAAACTGGCCGCAACCTCGCTGAGGAGCGCAATGGCGGCATAGAAAGTGAAGAAGGCGCCCGCGCTTGCATAGAGGCCCACCATCCAATAAACAACTGCGCATTCGACAAGACAAAACAATAACCGATAGGGAGTTTCCACGATCGTCTTGGACAGCAAGTAGAGGAGTGGCGGGTATGAGCCAACTTGCTGTTCACGTATATATAACGCCTTGAAGTCATAAAAGCGGTGCATCATGGTATAGGTTTGTCCCATCGCACGGTTTATAACAACCATAAAAAGAACGCCTTCACGGTCCTGAATCCCCGTCATATCTGAACTGACACCGAAGAAAATAAGGCCAGCCACCAATGAGAAGATCAATGATTGGAAAAGAGATGTGATAATGAAAGTGCGATTACGTATGAGTTCCGTGAAGTCACGGCGAACAAGCTCCGAAAACTGGCTCACAGCACTTCCCTTGAACCGTTGAATATACCCGTGGAGAAACTTGGCTGTGTCCGATGTCCATGGCTGATGATTCAGCTCTACAACCCTCGTGTGGAGCGTTCTCTTCCTTTTTACGTGCCTTTTCCACTGTTTGATGAGAACCTTCGCCTGCACTGAGTCCTGCATTAGTGTCATATAAAAGTCGGTTGGGGTATATGTCTCAGGACAGACGTAACCAATCGATTCGAAGTATGCCACTGAATCTTCCATAGTCCCGTGGTACACGCACCGTCCACGGACGAGCAGCATCAGATCATCAAAGTGGTTGAGCACTCCTGCGGAGGGCTGATGAATGGTGTATATCACTGTGCGCCCTTTGCGGGCAATAGTGTTTAGAAGTTGCACTACCTTCGCTGACGTGACATGATCCAACCCGGAAGTGGGTTCGTCCAGAAGCAGGATTTTCGGGTCACAAATAAGGTCCACTCCCATGCTACAACGTTTGCGTTCGCCCCCAGAAAGGCCAGCCACAAGACCTGGTGTCCCGACAGTCGTGTCGCGGCAATGCTGAAGACCAAGCTCGTCCATTACGTCTGACACTTGTTGTTTGGTGGTTTCTGGATCTGGGTTACGCCTCACGCGGACAGAAAAGCGGAGGGACCGTTTCGGCGTTGAGATGTTTGAAAGCACATCATCTTGACCCACAAAACCCATCACCTTGCGGTACTGATGCCTGTACTCCACATCCCCAAGCTGAATTTTCCCCTCAAGCTTACGGTCCTTGGAGGTTGCAAGATGGTCGGACAACGCGTGGAGGAACGTTGACTTCCCCGCACCGCTGGCACCCATAATAGCAAGGCAACGCGACGGGAGCGCGGTGCCGGTGAGATTGTGAAGGATTACCCTACCCTGCAGCGAGTAGGTTAGATTATGCCATGAAACCGGGACGGGAAATGGTGTTGTGCAGAAACTGTTGCCCACCATCGAAGCGTTGGGTTGTACGAACGATCCAAAGAACTGAGTTATGTCACCTGTCTCCGGCACTTGCTCTTGCGGGTCGGCATTTCCGTACGGTTTGCCATCGTTGCAAATGTCTCCCTGGAGTTCCTCACTCACGCTGCTGGTTAGGGTGAATTCTTCTTCATCACGCACCTTTTTTCGGAAGCAGCGCATTCTTTCTTTTTGCGACAATGCCAACGTTAACTCTTATTGTTTTCTTTTCCCTTACTAGCTGTTGCCACACTTCATGCGCCGTCACACAAAACCATATAAAGAAGAGCGGTAGTTAAAAGGACACAACTGTGTGTGTGTATGTGTGGAAGGATTGTGAGTTATGTAGCATCAAGCAGAAGGACAAGCCCGACAAGTACGTTATCGACGCTTACATGGATGTAAATGTCAGCATGCGCGCATGTGGGATATGATTAAGCGAAAATACTGCGCCACAGCAGCTACCACTCACGCGACGGATTGCGTGGGTGGGGGAGGGAGAAGAGACGTCCGCATGCGATGGAATTCGCCATTGAGTTCCGTGACGGACTGAACACACAAAAACAACAGTAACAACAACAAATATTAATCTACAGATGACTTCCGCGTAACCAATTTACTCCAGCTTACCACTTGCGTTCGTTGTCTTTTACACTTACAGTACGCCGTCTCTCTTTCCTTCTTTCCCTTGCTACCACTACTTTATTTTGTTTACCTCTCCTTACCCACGTCGTGTTAGGCCACAGACGTATTAAAATACACTACACCAATAACACAGCGTTGATACACCCGTCATTCTCTGGGTTGTTGGTGACTTGCGCATACTTCCCCCACACCACCTTTCCGGAGGGTGTCACCAACCCGAGGTCCGATACGTTCACTTCAATGACAGTACCTTTTGTAATGACTCCCAAACCGGTGTACATTTTCCCCTGTGGGTTTTTCTTTACTCCAATGATGGGCAACTGAAAAGTTGCCTTCAGCTCGGGATGCGTTACGTGTGCCTTCTTGAAACGGAGGGCCATGGGGCGAATGAAGCGCTCGTACTTTGGAAGTCGTCGGGTGAAGGTCTCACCAACAAACGTAACCTTATTCACCATACGCTTCCACGACTTCTTACCTCGCTTACCAGATGTCACCGCCCGCAGCATTTCATCCTCGCTGACTGGCTTCACCTTCTCGATCGGCACCGCCCACTTCCCAGCCTTCTCCTTGCGCTTCTGTTTCAGAGAGTTGGAAAGAACCTTTGCGCGATCGGCCTCACTACGGTCCATGAGAAAGCTAGGCAATGCATTCTTTGGCCCTTTCTCTTTTACCCGCTCAGTAGTCTGCTTTTCCTCATGCTCGCGAATTTTCTTGCGAATCTCCGCCTTCTCCGCGTAACGCTCCTTAGCTGCTATCTTTGCTTTTATGCCCCGCACTGTCCGAAGCCTTTTCGCCTCCGTGTGAACCTTACGGGCGTTGCGCTTTCTCATTCGCTCCGCATGGTCGAGGCGGCGCCCGTAACGCTTCTGCGCGAGTTCGATATACTCATTTTGCGGCATTTTCTACAGGAAAAAGAAAACGGAAGGGAAGGACTCAGATCACGTATGCTGCGCCACCCGAAAGAAGGTAGAACCTTTCCTTACTCCTAGTGTTTGTCTTTCTAAAAGAGATCTGCGCAACGGCGACGATATATTCGTTTGTCAACACAAAGAATGCCAAGGTAAAAGAAACGAAGAAAAAGGAGAGGGGGAAAAAGGAGGAGGGCAAACAAATGGCAGGAGAAAATGCTTTTTTTTGGGGGGGGGGGGAAGGGGGCGAGTTATCATGAAAACGATTGCCACACTTTCGCACTGAAAGAAAGTACTCCCTTACCACTGTCACACACCCATCTCCTCGTCCCTCCACTTCTCCCTCTCCGAAAAAAAGAATCCACGTTTCCACGGGGATCCTTTTGCTCGAAAACTTTCACTGTTTTGAACTAAAGTTTTGTTTTTCCACTCCTTCTGTTCTGTTTTCGTCCCTTTGCATGGCTTCCGCCTTGCGTTTAACATACACAGAGCCGACGTGGCAATTACTTACTTCCCCCCTAGAACAGCACTGGGGAAGACAATTACATCTGTCAACTCAGCTACAAGCGCTTCTATAAGATGTTGCTCGTGTTTAGGGGTGCGCACAAGGTCAAATGTGGGGTATGCGGGGCATGGTGGAGCGATGGCCGGTGGGAGCGGCGGCGTCGGCGGCGACATTTGTGTGACGTCCTCATCGTTGCCTTCTGTTCCATCGTATATATGTCGCATGCGGTTGCGCTTTACAATACACAGCCGTTTCTCCACATCGGACACTCCCACGCTTTTACTCCGCCGCTCAGCAGGTGCCGAGCGCGCCCGCACTGACGTTGATTGCCCATATTGGCGCCCGCCGTCTCCTATTTCCCCAAGCGACCCACCACATTTTCTGGAGCGGAGCCACATGCACTACTGCTGTGTTGTTCGTGTGTCTTTCCCCCGTTGCTCTCCCCACGGGTTCTTTCTACACTTAGCGGCAACCGCCAGCAGCTACTTTCGTTTACAAGAGCAATGGGGAGTAAAAATAAGGTGATTGACCGAAAATGGTCGACGGTGGCGCTCCCGTGTGTCTCGTTCCGGACAATCGGGAAGAAAGTCAGTACCCGTGAAGTCGGCAAAACAAGTCTCTCTCCCTTCCCCTACACATCTTCAAAAACAAAGGTTTGCCAAGGCGAAGAACAGGAGGTGACGAATAAGATTTCAGGGTTGTTCTTTTCTCTCTCTTTCCTTCTCTTTCTTTTAGGGTTCTCTATAGGTCTTTCAAAAGTGTGGCCACTTGGTCAGCATCACGGTTGATGTAACGCCTTCTTCCACATAACATTGGATCTGTTCTTGGCGTCACGCTGCCGTACAGCAAGTCACGAACGGAACTATGGTCATGGTACGAATGTCGCCCACACACGACGGGGTGCGGGGCCTCCTCCTCGTAAGCTCGCAGGGATGGCAGTTGCTCCGGTACCTCTTCCACCAATTCAATCTCCGGCTCCATTGAAGGGGTTTCCATTTCCCAAGGGTCTAACGCGTCAAAAATAGACTCCTTTACGTACCCCACATTTTCATTATAAAGAGGTGATGGCGAGCAGTTTTCGTCGCCTTTATTCTGCAGCGCGTGCTGTAGCGGAAGCCTGCGCGGCGGATCTTTTTCGATTTCCGCGAAGAGCCGGTTACGCGGTGCGGCCGGCATAAAGGCAGGGCGCGGTTCTATAGGTTTGGGGGCATTACTCATTCTGCTACTGATGCTGCAGCCGGTTGAGGGTCGACTGATGGAGGAGCGAGTGACTGGGCGCCGCTGCTCGTCCAGCACAACGCCTGCCGCGGCCTCACGCACTGCAACCGGCCACTTACGCGAATCGACAGCAAATATATCGCGCCGTAAGCCTTCCTCAACTATCAGCACGGCCTTCTCGCGTTTAATGACGAGGGTAGCAACCCCTGGGAAGTTTATTTTGAACACCTGCTTTTTAAAGATGCCCTCTCCCACATATGAAAAGAATTCTCGGAGCGCCATCGCTGCAGTTTGCGCCGGGACCCTCGCAATGGCCACTACATCCGCCATATTAACCTTTACATACTCCAGTTTACTCGGCTCCTGAGGCACCCTAATCGAGTCTATGTTGTATCGGAGGGCAAACTTGCCGTCTATGCCAAAACGAATGCGACGGGCGTGGTACCGTTCCCTTCCGTCACTGGCTACCGGTCGCGTCTCAAACCAGAAAGAGCCAAAATTGCAGACGCGAACATTACGACCTTCAGTAACGTAGTGACGAATGCAGGTGGACACTGCGTCCCACACACGCTCCAGTTCACTAAGGAGGAATACCTCCCTTTTGTAACTGTCCTGGGAAGCGGTGCACTCCATCATAATGGAGCTGTTGCTTATTGCTCCCTGTACGCTCAACATGGGGCCGTGCTTTTCTTGTTTTTATTTTTTATGTTCTAGATACTCTATATGGCACCGTAACTTCTCTTCCCTTGTTACCACGCTTCCCACGTTGGCCTCACTCCACCCACGCGCGCTAGGCAATGTGGTGGACTCCCGTGGTATACCTAACACGTGATCCCGACAACAACAAAACGAGAAAATGGAGGGGAAAGGCGGAAAAGTAATGATACCGGAAATAACAGCATCACTTAAACAGTGGGTAGCGAACAAATCATGCGATGAAACCTGCGCAGCTGTAACGTGGTCCAACACCTTAACATTTTACTTTCCCCCACTCCTCCCTTCCTAACACAACTGCCCGCCCACATGTACTCTAGGCAAATCAAGCAAGTGCCGTAACACCATATCATGACGGCGTGGGGATCCCAACCTCAAAACAAAACGATGCTTGACTGCCACGTGCGGTTCTTTTGTCAGCCGCTCGCATCCGCCGCTATATTACGCGCCTTGCGTTCGGGTTATGTGCAATTCATGTTATGTTCCGAAATGGCGCTTAGGTACCAATTCAATACCTCGCCGCTGCTCGGAAATCGTTGGTTTATCTTTCTTTTGCCCCGGAGACACTTGATAGTAACTACTTGGTCAGAGGGAGTACCTTATTGTTCGTGCACTCGCTTTTGTTAGGAGTTATTTGATATATTTGAACTAGCTCACCACCATCATCACGCAACAGCGCGTCGGTTGAAAATGGCAGTAATAAAAACAACAACTAAAAAGCAAAAAAAAAAAA
>NW_027123267.1:14659-19790 GCF_001457755.1 Trypanosoma equiperdum
GATACAAAAGGTAAGTGAGGACTAAGGTGGGGGGGGGGCGATATGAGTGATCGCATCGCACTTTTAACTGCAGCTGTCCGACAGGCCAATAAAAGGAATACGGCTCGTGACGTGACAACAACAGGAAAGTACAACAGACAGACAAAAAAAGAAGGAACCGACATACCGATGGGGAACACGCGCGCGCTGCGTGGAGGAGGTGGCGGAACCGGTTGGATGAAGGAAGAGAAGAGGGGGATGACAGGGCAAAGGGCCCTAACCGCTGAATTCACTCCCTCCTTCCCACCTTTTCTTTACCCACTCCTCCCGTTTTCTATTCTTTGAGTTAAATTCATACGCTTTCCTTCATTGTTCAACTCTTTTTTGTTCTCCCCACTCCGTCGTTCTCTCCATTCCTCCACACCCCGCCTTTGTTGTCCGGCTACTTGCCGCACACTTTTAAAACCACGCTTCTTTTTCTCTTATTGTTGTTTCTTTTTTGAAATAAGATGCAATTACATTACGGTAGAGAGGAACCCGATGAAGAGGGTTGGTATTCTTATTCTGCTTAGATCAGAGATGAGAGGCACAGGGCAACAACAGCAACAACAATAACTTCACCAACAAAAATATACCCCGAATTGACCCACGGCATCTACTGGGAAACTGCGAGCCTCTTTAGGTGATCAATAAACACACTTAGAGATGCATCATCCGTGTACACCAATTCCTCCTCACTACCGCCGTAACCCCGGCCCCCGTCGCTACCGTAAGAACGGCTCGGATTAATTCTATTGCGAAGAATACGTGCATCAGGATCATCTTGGCACACGTAAATAAATCGCGGTGTCGGATACCTACCTCCTACAAGCCTCGCTGCGTCATCAACAGGATACTGCAGGAACTCTTTGAAGTTCGCATATTCTTCCTGCTCAGCATACCCTGCTTTCTTCCACGCGGCAATTGTGGAGCCCAAGTGGACAAGAACTTCAAAGAAGGTATCAAGAAGAAGTATGTTATCCGGTTGAATCGCAGCACTATCCAGTGAAACGGGCTGAGGTGGGGCATCCATACGGTAGCTGTACAAAGTCGGTTGAATTTGGATGATTGAATCTTGCACGGATGACTTTAGCAGCATAAGACGCAGTATGGTGGTTTCATCAGGACTCGAGTTGAAAACGTGCAGATATCCGGACCGGCGGAGATGAAACATAAACGCAGGAAAGAACACAAACTCTTGTGGAAGACTCAACGAGGAAGGCTGATCCTTGATGTAGGTACCGAATCGGTTCACAAGGCGCACAATTGTCCTGTCAAGCCACCGAAGGACATCAAACAACGGGGCTGTATCTGCCCGGTGCAACGCCTCACGGGCTAATAAGACAGCGGCCGTCTCCTGATCAAATGACGCTGCCAGCTCCGGCATACTTGTCACTTGCTGCACCACATGCTTTCGCGTGCAAACACGGACACGCGTCTCGCGACCAATTTCATACTTGGTAACGAACTGAACATATCGGAACGGCTGTTTTTGTGCTTCAGGTACCGTCATTGTGTCAAAGTAAATCGCAAAATTCGTTGTGGAATCCATCATGCAGGCGGTCCACTGACAAGTGCCCCCCATCCCAATTTCTGAGTCAGCCACCGAGGACGACTTCTTACCCGTACCGACGCACTGTCCAATAACGCCCATAACTTTCCACGAAGGGGAAGTTATAATGTCCATCGTAACGTTGAGAGCCATTTTCAACGAACCGTCTTCCCTACGCTCAAAGAAACGATCGAGGGACTGGCGGAGTGTTTCCTTCCTCCATGACTCGTCGTTCAGAATAACGCCTCCCGAAGCCTGGATACACAACTTCATCTCCGCCACACCCGTCTGGTCGAGCGATGCAGTGAAACAACTTAGCGAGTGCCCGTTTTTCACAATACGCTGCATTAACTTGTCGTAGAAAGCACACGAACTATCCCAGAAGGCGGCGGCAGCGGTGCCGTCACGTATATCAGCATGCTGACGAATAAATTTCTCCCGCGTTGTTTCTACGGCTATGCCAGGCCCTTCCGTGCATATGCCGGAAATGAAGGCGAGAATGCAAGAGCCGGTGTTGGGTGACACCATTTCAAGAAAGGCAGATGCTACGGAGAGGGCGGCGCCGGTGCAGCGGAGCGGACGATGTGCTTTTCGTACGGGCCACAAGTCCTGCTGTAACTCTTGGAAAATGGAGTCCATCGTCTGCTGCAGGCTGGCACGGGTGCCGTAGAACCTCTGCGCATCAGTTATCACACCTTTGAGAGTTTCTACAGTCGCCTCCTGTGATCCCCGAAACACCAACGAACGTGGATAATCTGTAACACCGCTCAACTCGTGAATTTGCACAGTCGCCCCGTAAGTGATGAGGCACACGAATGCTCCCTCAGGGATCTTGTTAAATGCACACCCCACAAACTCCCTTAATCCAAAAAGCTCCAGTTCTGTGTCTACACACGTATCCACGACAAAGGCGAAGGTGGGCGGGTTACGGTCCGCAAAACTCACGTATTCTACTGTCTCGTTGCCTCTCAACAGCTCTTGCGGCAAATCATTGCCCGCCATATAGGCGTAATGTGGCGGGAAGCTATTTTTCTTGCCGCAAAGAGGGCATCCCCACATCTTTGAGCGGAAGTCAATGCTGCAGTAGGGGTTGACGATTCCACCACATACGCAACGCAGCGGCTCAGATGAGAGTTCGATGCATGGAGTCTCGATGGGGGCGTAGACGCAGCCGAGTGGGACCACCATCCGCGCCGCGTCGATTCGGTTGGATGGGTACAAACCCCACGACCATCGGATGGGGTCACACTCAAACACCTGCTCTTCCGGCATTTGCTGTGGTATTCCGTATTGGTCCATCACTACCCGCCTACTTGTTTCACTGGCACTTCTTCCACTAACCCCATGTAGTGAACAGCGGCGTTATACCACCACGCGCCGGACAAACAGAGGTTTGAAAGAATATGTGCATAAGGGCAATAAAGAAAGAAAAGCAGAAAACTTTTTTTTTAAAAGCCAATTCCCAAAGGAACAATAACATAAACCACGGAAAACTTGCCTTCCCTTTCGAGGCAAATTACACATTATCCATCCATGAACCACAGCGACAAACACGGGAGTTTTTTTAAATCACTTCCACGTCATTTCCCCTTTTGGAAGAACGATCCAAGAACATCGTCCTCTTCTTCCTTCCCCACGAAAGAACCTCCGGGGTTGGGAGCGCTGCCGGTCAATACGCTTAGTTCAGCGCTTAGCCATGTGGCCAGGGAGCCTCCACCCTCTAATTTGTTTTCGACCGCTGCCCGCACCGATGCAAGCCATTGTTGGGCCTCTCCCCTCAGAGTGGCAGCGCGTTCGGGAGAGGTTTGAAGCGCACGTAGCCATTCTTCTTTTGCCTCGTTGTACCGTGACATAAGGCCGGCTATGTACCGCAACTGTGCCGACATCGATGCACCAGCGACCGACTCGCTAGACGGCACTTCGTCGTTTCTGGCACCGAGTTGATCAATCCACACGCGAGGAAAAATGTTCAGCAATGACCACCACGAGGCCACCTTCGACAACCCCCTTTCGAACTCATCACTGTCCGCTGGGCTCAGTGCCCGCACAGCCGTTACCGCTTCAGGTATTACTCTGCTTACCGCCGTCAGTACGCGTCGCTTCCCGGCTTCCGGGACACCGTTGGCTGCGCATGTGAGGAGGAGCTCGTGTACCACATACAACAACGCGCAGCGTGTGGAGGCACTTGTGGCTGGGTCTTGCATTCGCTCATTTATGGCTCCCATGATAACGTCTACACTAGAGGCGTGAAGGGCACACCATGTCGCAACACTTATAATGGAACCCGCGGAGCTTCCAACAAGATCCAGCCTGCGATCCACCTTTTCCTTGTTCATGCTTACTAGAACTCGCCCCTACCAGCTACTGACACCGGCGGATTGCGCTACGTGTAAATGTTCGCACGTTCGTGCGTAATAATTGCAGTGAAAAGAACAACACGGTAATGGTCACTTGAGCGGGTTACATCGACGTGAGACTACACCGATTCCCATTTGAAACATTCATTCTCATTTTGTTTAATTTTTACAAATGACCGTCTGTTTCCTTGTTCTCTCTTTTTGGCTCTAGTTTCCCCTTGAGACCCCACTCACGTCCCTCAGCGGCCGACTTGCAAAACAATGACAAGAGCAACATGACACGGCGCCAACTATGTTGAAAATACGAGCACAAGTACTGCTCCCCAACCGGTGACCATAAGTCGATTAGAAGTCCATCAGCGCGTAACGAACACGCGCTGTAAACTGTCGGGAGTTTTCAGTAGAGAACGCCCAACGGGGATCTTCCTTCCTTAGCCACGCAATTACGTACGCAACTTGCAAGTCGCTTGGGAGATCAAACTCCGTTTCCATCCGGTGCTGCCGTATCTCGCCGGTGTGCATCGGCTTCCCGGCAACCTGTAGCCCAACGTCATTTGCTGCGCGCAGGGAGTTGCGGACATCCATCAAAACATCGCCTGTTGCGGGGTTCTTTTGAACGACATAATATTGCTGCCCGTGGGATTCCAACACGACCCACTCGTGCTTCTGACGGAAAAGCCGAGCCATACGGTTAGACTCGCATGTCGTATAGAACGTTGACAAGTGCCGAAGTGGATCCTGGGCCTTAAGAAGTACATCCCTGTGAATGATAACGCGCCCCTCCTTTGAGCAACAGTCGCTAGCGAAGTCTAGCGCAAGTCCACAAGCTGTTGCTGCACCGCAAATGCCAAGGTGGTCAGCCAATGTTAGGCGCAGTGGCAGTGCAGTAATTGACAAGGCAGCGCCGGCCATCGCACCGCCCGTGAGGCCTTGGCCCATCGCCGCCGGCTTTAGACACTTGCTTGATTTGTGTTCCTTCACCACCCCTTTATGGGCCTTCAGACTCTGCACATGAAATGCCAATAGTATTGGTAACTTGTAACGTGACAGATTTGTTTAGCAACATTTGGCGGCACCCGTAAAACTGCGCAAGATCTGTTAGAGCGCGACATGTAGTGGGTTAAAAAGGAAATGTCGAAATAACAGGAGAACGATCTGGACGTAAAACGAAGCAAACGACTCAAGTCAAAATCAAAAAAAAAAA
>NW_027123267.1:19810-24320 GCF_001457755.1 Trypanosoma equiperdum
TCAACTAACAAACAACACTATTTGTACCCTCCTAAATGAATGGAAAGTTTAGCAAACCAAACGCACAGAGCTTGCATTAGGCAGTCAACTGCAGACGGTGCACATGCGAAAGAAAACAAAACAGTAGATGTGCTGAGTGTAACTACAGCGTAAGGAAGAAGAGCTTCGGGGTCACCGATGAATATTCCAATATTTCTGTACTTCTTTTCGCCCACGACATCTTCCAGCCCTTTGGGTATGTGCCGGAAGAGGCACACATACTCGCATGTGCATATGCATATTTCCACATGTTTTAACTGCCGTCTCCAACCCCCCCTCCCCCCATCCCGGGATGGGGGGAGGGGGGCGGGGCAGGTGGCGACAAAACGTCTGTACGGGACTTACTCTTCCGGAGAGATGCATGCCATCTCCACGACTGCACAATGCGCAGATGCTCCGTTATTGTGGTTGTACGAATCTATCAATGTGTACAAAGCAGGGTCTACCACTCAAAAAACTCTATCGTTCACCCCAACATCACGGCTGCGTTAGCATTGCGATGACGGCTTCGCGTGCATTGTTACGTGCTGTTGTTTGAACTGAGTGAGCTCGTTCCCACATGTACGCGACGTGTTTCACTTCCCGCACAAGAGCCCGCACATTACGAACACTCTTGGCAACCACCTAAGAACAATGAAAATCCCACTGACATTGCCGAAGTGCAAAGGCATCTGTCCCTTGCCACCTGTCTCATGTACAGCATCTAAGTACACCAACTCCGTTCATCACCCACACCAGATCTACGTGGCGAACCCTGCCGCAGGCCCCTGAAAAAAAGGTTTGTGGAGGGCGTTCCTATTCACAGATGTGCTCCTTGATATCAGGTCTAGTTACATTATAAAATTTCCAAAAATTGCAGAGTTTCGTCGTCCTTTTCTTCGTTCACAAGTCGGATGCAGATGCTCTGTTTTGTTCAACGTGGTATGCTAATCAGAAGCGGAACTGTAATCACTAGAATCCGAAGAATTTCGCGTAGTACCCTCTGTATCGTTTGCATATAGCGTACTTTGTTTTGGAATTGAGCTATACAGAGAGACAGAAGTACCTCGGCTAACGGAAGTGGTCCTCCACTCGGATGACTTCCTGTGGCTCGTAGAGGAGTACAGAGATGTGCTCGCAAGCGGGGCTGCCTCTGGTGTGCGCATACTGTCATGTGGTCCAACGACACGCTTGCCTTCACGGCCATTATCAGTGCCTCCTGTCGTCGCTGCACCACCTTGCCGATTCCATGCTTTTGTGGCCAACCATCCAGACTTCTGACTCCACCTTTGTTTCCTTTGCCGTTCCGCTTTTAGTTTATCCCGTCCCCGTTGAATCTTCACCATTTCCTTTTCCTCCATAGCCTGTCGCCACACAAGGCGCGAGTGCTCTGGAGATTTAACCCCCATTTCGCCCCATTTCAGTATGATCTGCGATGTTCTCTGTTCCCAGTTCTGCAACATAGTGTGAATACGTTGCTGGACCTTTCTACTGATTTCCGGTTCGTCTTCAGCCGCGCTGGCATCAGGCCGCGGGGTTGAATTAATTTCCCACACTCGGTATGAAAAGCCACCGGCGCCGCGTGGCGGTACCACTACCAAGTCGCGCTTGGTGGGGGCGACACCCGACTTATATGGCATTGCGGGCGCGAACAATATCTAAACTGCTACAGAGGGCGGTCAAGATGATAGCGGTGATTGCACTCAAAGAGGCATAAGGATAAAAAGCATTGCGGTAGCACTAATGAAACAGTTTATGAACATATATCAGGTTCTCCTTCGGAGAACGTCGAAACCTTCTGACCTACCCAAGATAAGGTGTATATGATGTATATGTGCATGTGGGTGGGAGGTCCCATATGGCTGAGCAACATTTCGTGAGCGACGTGATGGGGGCCATCAAAAACACAGACCCACCACAAGCGCTCGCCCGCTGGACAGTCCTGTTTACAAGGCTAACTTTTGCTTTCGACGGTTTCCAATAATATCGTATAACGCACTCCTATATTGATCCGCGGGTCTCTCCTCCTCATCCGGAAATGGGAGTTTGATGGGCACAGCCTTGTCGAGCTCCTCGAAGTCACTCGGGGACGTAAAAGGAGCAAAGTAAGGGTGCTGCAGAGCCTCCCGCGCCGTTGGCCGCTTGTTGGGATCAAAGACAATACATTTACATATTAAGTCCACGGCGTCTGCGTTGTATTTACTCAGCCGCTCAGGTAACGGATCTGGGTCAATCGCAGGCAGAGAATCTATGAGTGGCCAAGTTTCTTCGGATTTCAAACTCTCGAGGTCCTCGGCCGATGGCTCGCCAAGGGCGGCAACAATCAACCCGATTTGGTGCAATGTTGAGTTCCCCGTGAACAAAGGGGAACCGGTAAACAATTCACCCAAAATGCAACCAACGGCCCACATGTCCATAGCTGTTGTGTAGCACGTGGACTTCACGAGAACCTCTGGCGATCGATACCAGCGCGTTGCTATGTATTCAGTGAGGTCGTTGTCGCCACCTTGTGTATTGAAGCAGCGCGCGAGGCCAAAGTCGCCCAGCTTGATGTTGCAGTCTGAGTTCAGAAAAACATTGGCAGGCTTCAAGTCCCGATGAATCACCCCACGGGCGTGCAAACCGGCAACGGCATAGACAATTTGGTAAGCTACGTATTGCCGCTGTACGGACTCCATGATGTTATGCCGCAGTACAACCGACAAATCAGTTTCGGCAAGTTCAAATACGAGATAGAGGTCCGTTCCATTGATGGAGCGAATTACATTTAGCAAAGGAACAATGTTGTCGAGCTGCAGAGTGCTAAGGAGCATCACCTCGCGGTAGGTTCGTTGCGCGTCTTGTCTATTTCCAAATGCGTCGTATACCTTTTTGATTGCCACTTTCATTTTTGTCACCCTGTCAAGAGCACACCAAACGACTCCGTACGCCCCGCTTCCAATGTGGCACAATATTTTGTACCGCTGTTCAATTCGTCCATCGATGCTGAACGACACCATCTAGTTTTCCTACTTTGCTTTTTTATAGAAAAAAGATGAAAAAGCCCAGACAGCAAGAAATGTAATGAAAACTCCTCACAGCTGCACCACCGACAGGGCTCACTCAATAACTATGAACCTCGCTCGAGAATACTCAGGCTCAGTGGAGATTAAACAAATAGCATCTGAGCAACGGCTTTGGTGGTATGAAACAGGGCTGCATATTTCTAAACGGAACCCCTAAACTTCAATCCTTGCCCTCGCAGAGGTTCTGCCGTTGCTTCAGTTTTTTGCTGCGTTGAATCTGCCAAAAGCCTTCAACCGCATTTCTCGTGCCTCTTGAGCCATTTCCTCCTGCGTCTTTGCAACACGGTGACCACCGGTGTCGCTTTTTTCTTCAACCGTCGATTTCCCGTCGATACGTCGTCCCACTCCCATAAATGGAACAAACGCTGCCTTCGCTTCTTCTTTCGGTTGCTTCGTACGCGCTGGTTGAGGTTGATTGCCGATGGTAGGTGGCTGAAGCACAAACGGAGCGAATTCGACGGCGTCATCGGCTCCAATTATGTTACCTCCCTGTGGCATCTGGCGTTCGCTTTCTGTTGGTGACGGGGGCATATCGAGGGGGCGTTCAAACTCAACTTTGAGTTCAGTTGCTTGCGTGTCAGCCCGCACTGTGGATATGGCATCGACGCTTTTACCCGTGTCATCCGTGATACTAATAACATCGATAACGAAGTCCCTGTCAAGATAGTCCAGAACAATGGACGTTCCCTTGGTAAGAACTGGGTAGTCACTCAGCCGCATCTCCAAAACATTCTTTGGGTTGCTCAGCTGGAGGAAGTTGCTTTCCTGCGGCCGTAACTTGATAAGACCTCCGGGTGGCAGTGTACATGTCTCGATGGCAACGGTGCTGCCCTCGCACAGCCCCATCGCAGTGAACATCCAGGCTGGCATAACAATATGACCTTCCTCTGCGCTGAATTCAAGCACTCCTGCATAGCACGTCACTCCCCGTTTACCATTGCGCAGTTTGAATTGCAGCGGGTAAGCGACCCTCATGGTTGACAATTTCTGCAAGCATGTTGGGGGCAATATGACGCGTGAGCCGCTATTAATTTTGGCGTCCGTACTCGCGAACACACTGGGAAAGGCTCTCAAAGATCCTCTAAATATCTCTGGGCTCTCCTTTCCAGGATACATGTAGGTGTGGATAAGCCTCAGGTCAATTGCACGGGGCTACAGGGCGCCTCGTGAACTTCTCGCTCTCAGGGGCAGAAATATGCAAAGAAAGCGAAAGCAAACAAACAAACTCTAACCCCTAGGCGAAAACAGCTAAGCAGAAATAAGAGCAACTGTACTGTCTATTAGCGTTAGCTTGAAAGAGCTTCTAGAACTGTAAGAAAGCAAAGGAAAGAAGCGAAAGGAAGTAACCTCACACATGTTTGCTCAGCACCGCAGTATATTTCGCCTTTTTCTTTTCAGACACTCAAGAACCCATTGATACAACAGAT
>NW_027123078.1:0-577 GCF_001457755.1 Trypanosoma equiperdum
ACAGAGAGTCTATTGGCCGCGAAAATGATCTTCCTTTATCATTCTCAGCAATAGAAGAAGCATACGACTTTTACTAAAACAGTAGGGGGAACCACCACCAAAAGAATAAAACAGCACAACGGGGACACAACAAAGGATGTTTACGAGGGGAAAATGTCAGAAATAGTACACGAATACTACTATGTTGTTATAATATCCAAATCATAACAGCGTTTAAAACATGATTCATGTAGAAGCTGTTTCAGATGGAAAGTTAGCGTTCAGTCTTAGCTGAGAAAAAGAAGCAAGGGAGGTGCGACCTGAGGCCGAATTCCCCAGTCTTAAATGGTGACAAAATGCAGTCATTCAGAATTCAGGAAATAAAATGCAAACCATGCACGGGAAAAGAAGCAGCGCTATCGTGCAATTCCAAGTAATAGCGGGGCCCACAGATTATTCAGCTGCCATACTGCAGTAAACATCATAAATCTTTAATTTCTAGATACGAATATAGAAAAAGGAATTTTGAAGTTATAAAGTGGTAAACTTGTGGTTTAACAGCGTGGTTTCTTTTCAAACGTTCAAGAAAAACGAAACA
>NW_027123078.1:700-1229 GCF_001457755.1 Trypanosoma equiperdum
GGAGGTTAGAGACACTAACATCAACTTACCATGCAACACAAGTCGCTAGATGCAGGTTATGCACCACGTACCAGTGAACGGCACAGACAGAACAGCACCGCAACGTCACCCTTCCCCCCAACTAAACAGCAACAGGCAGGTGATAATATACTATTGAGTAGCCTTTTTCATTTTTTGTAACAATAGCAGATCGAAGATCTTTTTAAAATCTACAGCAGACGAGTTGAAACTTAGGTAACAGGCTGAAATACGGTCTAGGGGTCCGATGAGCAACTGAAAAGCCACCGGACAAACTGAAAGCCTTAGGGTCCTAAGATGAAACAAGTAAGCCTGCCGTGCGTTGTGGCAGTAGCCGTATCACTTCTAACCAGCACGACAAATTACGCAACAGCGGATCAAAAAGACAAGTCCATAGAGGGAGCCGAACTGGAGGTCATATACGTTTGCGCGGAGGCAACGTAGGCACAAGTTTTGATAAACGAACTAAAGCAGTGGTCTGAGAGAGCAAGTTCCGCCGTAGATGCCAAAA
>NW_027123078.1:1239-1450 GCF_001457755.1 Trypanosoma equiperdum
CAGCCGTATGCTACGCTACTACACCCAAAAAACTGGGTTACAGGGCCATAGCAACGCTCGCTATGGTGGAGGTCGCAACAGCCGCCGCGGATTTCAAAGCAAAAACGGCCCAGTCGTCGCTGCGATGCTAAAACTGCAAGCGTGGACAGCGGAGCTCGCTGCACTCAATCTAGAAACAAATTTTTTTTTTTTGGAATTTTCTTCGTGCCTT
>NW_027123125.1:0-748 GCF_001457755.1 Trypanosoma equiperdum
AACGACTCATGCTGCAGTTGGCTACCGAATACCAACATAAAACCACAAACGTCACCAACAAAACGCTTGCGAAAGAAATGACACTTTTGAAGCTTCCATCGGCGAGTAGATGAAAGCAATATACATTATCTGTTCACTATCTTAATAGTAATAAATAACGCTCACTCCTATCTCCACGTGATTAGTAACGCAACGCGACAATACTTCATTTGCTTCAGTAATTCATCCAGCAGAGACATGCCAGAAGAATTTCCCTTCCAGATATCACTGCATTTTACCACTGCTACTGAGGTGGGTTATCCACAACAAAATGTTCAATTTTGTTTTCTTTTGTTCACTTATTTCATCAGTCTGATATCAACAGCTTTACCAATCTTGTTTCTTTTCGAAAAGCCAAATATTCTTCCTTAATAATTACTCCAGTTTCTGTTGACGTCTGAACATTATAGTGGTCAGGGCTGCTCGGACATGCGATGCATTTTCAATCCGCGTTTAGCAGGGTTGGCATACCAAAGCACATTGGAACTAAGCGCCTCCAGGCCAATGAAATACAATACACCTATATGTAATATCGAACGGAGACTAACGGCAAAACAAGCGACGAGAAGCAAAAATTCGCATTCAAAGATACAACCACAACTTACAAACATTTTATTTTTGAAATGCATGTAGCGCGTAAGTCCGTGTACATCACTACCAATGCGTATGACGACTATTTTTTTTGTTTTCCTCTTTCAGAAGTTTCGAA
>NW_027123125.1:758-1609 GCF_001457755.1 Trypanosoma equiperdum
TATTTTATTTTTGAAATGCGTGTAATGCGTAAGTTCGTGTGCATCACTACCAATGCGTATGACCGCTATTTTTTTGTTTTCCTCTTTCAGAAGTTTCGAAAGACGAAGACAAGACAGAGGGTTTGCCAGTCATCGACGTCATCTCGGAATTCTTCAAAAGGGATCAAGAAGAACAAAATTTCCCCTTGAAGATGAAATTAAAACAAGTTACATGACTCTAAACCACCCCCATTTACACAACTCCATCGTACAACAGCAACCAAAACACTAAAACAGTGGATATCTGTGCACTGACAAAAAAAGAAGGGAGGTGCGAAGCCCAAAGAGAAAACAAACAACACCAGAGAAATTCAAGAGAAACTTGCAAGAATTTGAAGCATAACATGAATTTAGTTTCTTTACCTTTGAACAAATAATTACTATCCCCGCTCCTGTGGTTAATGCATAGCAAAGCAACTGAAATCCCAAAGTAATTTGGAAGAAAAATACATTAGAAAAAAAAAATACAAAAAGTCGGGTTACAAACGAAAAGTTAAGTACAGCATAGAACACGTATTTTTGTCGTCAAAAAACAGAGTACTTTAGCGCGTAAAAGTATCACAATATCCAAAAAACAACAAAGCTGGGCAACACCCCTCTCCAGGAAAACAATTCTACAGCTGATGCTAACACCGAAAAAAAGAAAATCAAATGCCACACACACAAAAAAAAATACGTGACAGGATCACAAGCGAGTTTCTCTGTTCTCTTGCCGCACTTTTTTCCCGCCAATCTTTGATTCGGAAAAAAAAATCAGCGGCAATATCCCACATGATAACCATTCATTTCCAACGGAAGGTGAGAATACCCAA
>NW_027123125.1:1619-1842 GCF_001457755.1 Trypanosoma equiperdum
GCCAATCTTTGATTCGGAAAAAAATCAGCAGCAATATCCCACATGATAACTATTCATTTCCAACGGAAGGTGAGAATACCCAACACTTTATTCGGTATTATTTTCCAAACAAACATACTACCGACGAATAGTAAAAGCAATAGACAACCACAAGTGACTTCTGTCCGTTTCCTAGACAGCGACAACAGAGCAAACCAAGGAAAACGTGGAGCAAAATACCGGA
>NW_027123125.1:1852-2087 GCF_001457755.1 Trypanosoma equiperdum
TATAATAATATTCATAGCAGTGGTAACAAAGCACATAACATATCTATTGTTTATTGTTCTAATCCAGTTATACAGTTATTTCACCACAAGGACATGTTAAAGCGAACTATACGCTATCAGTTAACAGCATATATATTCGTTTACGGAATCTATCGAATATTATTTTCTACTTTCGCACAAATTCTTGAAGGGAAAATGCAAAAAAAAAAATAGGAGAAAAAAGTACACATGAAAC
>NW_027123993.1:0-372 GCF_001457755.1 Trypanosoma equiperdum
CGGAGATTTGCAGTCATCCTTTTTCTTATCTTTGCATTTTTCTGTTGTTGCCTCTCCTGTTCTTGCTTTTCCGGTTGTTCCTTCTACAGCCTTCGGTTTGCATTCGCTCTTGACTTTATCATAATTGCACTCTCCGCCTGTGCAACCGCTTTCATTGCCGTTGAACGTTTCGCATAGTCTCGGATCCGTCGTCGGTGTGCTCGGCTGCGCTGCTGCTATGCCCGGTTGGGACGCTGCTGTTAGTGTGCCTGCTGGTGCGATGGCAACTTGTTTGAATATTGCTTCATCTTGTCTTCGCATTGACGTTATTTGACGCTGCGTCGTATCTCGGTGAGCCTTCGCTTGTTCTGCTGCGTTAAGCTTGTCGGCCGC
>NW_027123993.1:382-569 GCF_001457755.1 Trypanosoma equiperdum
TCGCCGTTGGTGTGCTCGGCTGTGCTGGTGCTATGCCAGGTTGGGATGGTGCTGTTAGCGTACCTGCTGGTGCGATGGCAACTTGTTTGAATATTTCTTCCACTTGCCTTCGCATTGACGTTATTTGTCGCTGTGTCGTATCTCGTGGAGCCTTGGCTTGTTCTGCTGCGTTAAGCTTGTCGGCCGC
>NW_027123993.1:579-671 GCF_001457755.1 Trypanosoma equiperdum
CCCGCCGTTGGTGTGCTCTGCTCAGATAGACTTATGGCCGGTGGTGATGCTGCTGTTAGTGTACCTGCTGGTGCGATGGCAACTTGTTTGAA
>NW_027123993.1:753-1031 GCF_001457755.1 Trypanosoma equiperdum
AGTGATCTTTGTCAGGTCTATGCAGGCGGTAGCGGCGTGATCTTTGCAGGTGTGGTCGTCGGTTTTGGTTCCTAGGATGACGGCCCTACCACCAGCGTTTCCCACGTCCTTGTAAAGCCTCTTCAGCGCCGTTAGTTTGCTGTTTATTGCGGCGGCTGTTAGTTTGTCTTGCTTTGATTTCTTGCACATGGAGTCATAAGTTCCGTATACTGTTTTCATGTCTCCTGAGCTCCACCCTGAGAGGTTTGGCGTTGAAGAGTCGCCGCATATATCTTTGC
>NW_027123993.1:1041-1246 GCF_001457755.1 Trypanosoma equiperdum
TTGCTGTCTACTTTTACGCTGCACTTCTGGTTGCTTTGCGCCGGAACGGGGTCGAGGTTATACGCCGCCTTGTTAAGTAGGGTGTTTACAGCTGCTTTAAGACCAGTTACATGTGCTTTGTGCTTGGTCTCCCAGTTTTTTTTTGAGTTTCTCTGCTTCCTCCAGCAGGCTTTCAACTTGTAACGCGGCTGATCTACCGTAGCTT
>NW_027123993.1:1256-1401 GCF_001457755.1 Trypanosoma equiperdum
TGTTGACCCTTTGGCACATATACAGACTAGCGCTCCGCAGAGGGCCTCGCCAGCTTTTGGTAGTTCGCAGGTTTTTTGCCGGCTGGTGTCTACTTTGACGTTGCACTTGTCGTTGCTTTGCGCCGGAACGGGGTCGACGTTATAC
>NW_027123993.1:1411-1951 GCF_001457755.1 Trypanosoma equiperdum
ATTTCAGCTTGTCTGGTCGTATATTGTTGTCTTTTGCTTTCACTTTCGCAGTTTCCCACTTTTTCCAGTGGATTTTGCATGGGTCTGTCGCCGCTTTTCCTTTGCAGGGGACTGGGTCATCAGTTGGTTTGGAAGCGTCATCCGAGAATTGCTTGCTCCAGTTAGGATCTGCTAGTGTCATGTTTAGGGCCTCCATTATGGTGAGATCATTTGTATCTATTGCCTCGTCGCTTAGAGCAGTCATATCTGCTTCCGTTAGTTTAATGAGATCACACAGAGCGGTCAACTCTGCTGCGTTTTTGCTTTCGTCTGGGCCGACTGCCTCGCATTGCATAGCGCTGCAAACGAGGGCCAGAGGAATAAGCATTAAGGGTGCTGGTGTTCGAGTCATCGTTTGTAGTATCGGAGTGGTTATTCGCGTTTATAGCCTACTGTTTGCTGGCCTGGTTACTGTCTTTTCTTACTTATAGGAAGATGCTGTCCCTACAAGAAACGGAAGTACATATTAAAACGGCTTCAGTCGCGTCGACAATTAAAAAA
>NW_027123993.1:1961-4715 GCF_001457755.1 Trypanosoma equiperdum
CAGGTTTGCTTATAATCTATATCATTCACTCTCCATTCCAGCCATGGTATTTGTCAAGTAAAAAACACCCATATTCATTCTATAAAACTTCGGCCAAGGCCCTTGCCGCTTAACATCAATATCCGCTGTAGAATTAAAAACGTCAGTTGGCACCTTCTCCGCTGCCACATCTATTTATGTATGAAATACATGGTATAATTGATTTATGCTGTTCATCATAATGCGCTATTTGTCCCTTTGCTGTGTTGAGGTGTCGAGTATTTGATAAAATCATTTTTTGCTTTCCCGCCTCTCTACTACTTCCTATGCTTCAGATTACGAGCGAATTCATTTGGAACGCACATTTCCCTATGTACCACGCTCATTGTCCCTTACTAAACATCTTCTTGTATATAATGATGCCCATAGTCATATTTGTATTTGAGACTGCGAATATTCCATATCCCTGTCTCTCACGCTGCCTTTCTGACTCACCATCTAACTTATTAAGTTACCTCCATAGGAAGGTTTCAATTGCTTTAAGTGCATCTATTTTGGCTAAGCTGCTGTTCTGCATCACCACGCTTATAATATTATTATATTTCTTTATTACAACATTTCTATCATTATTATTATTATTACTGCTCTTATTATTACTTTCACTATTACTATTATTAAAATTACTACTCTTATTCTAGTATTCGTATATATACACACTCACAACACACTTCTCCAATTATCCTTATCATTACTATCATTATTATTATTATTATCATTATATTATGATTATCATTACTGTTACTATTATAATTCTAACTAATATACATAAAATAAACAAATGAAGAAAAATTAGAGTATTACTCATTTTTCATACTCTATTACCCTGCTAAGTTTTATTCATAGACCACAATAATATCAACATGCCATAATTGTTACTAATTTGTACATTTTCATTGAATGTGTCGTAATCTATCATTTTTTAGAGAAATTTATCAAATTCTCTCAGAATAGCAAATTTTAATAAATTCCATAAAATTAAAAAAATCTTTTAGAATTCTTAAAAAACTAACAATCTCATAAAGAAAGCACCTATCAAAGCAAATTTCTTATTTGCAAGAAAACTACCATTTCGGTACATTTCTTTTTCTGGTTCTGTTTCGCCATCTTTGCCTTTTCTCCAGCCACAAACAGGTTTGTCCTTTCCTTTATTGACTTCTTCGCATTTGTCTTTTGAGTCATAATCAGAGCATTTTACACTAATATCTGTCTTTCCAGATTCTTGGTTTGTTTTTGAAACTGCAGGTTTTGGATCTTCTTCGCATGCTTTGGTTGTTTCATTATATTTACATCCCATATCGGGTTTGCAATCCGGTTTTTCCAGCGTTGTGCAGTCTTGTTTTGCGCCATGTTTTTTGCTGTTAATGGATGCGTCTTGTTAAAGCTTTGCAATGCCCTCAGCGACTTGCCAGTCGTAATAGGTAAGAATGTCATTTAATGTCTGAAGGTTGTCGATGCTGCCTAATGGTGTATCTTCGGTTAAGGCTGCCACACCTTGAGGAATTATTTCACTGTTTAGTTCTGCTTCAGCTTCGTCGATTTTTTCCTTTTCATCTGCTCAAAATATGGCTTTCAAGGTTTTGCTGGCGCTGTTTGGCTCCGGAGTATTCCCAAGTTTCTTAATTGTGGGCTGCACCGCGTTGGAAAGTGCGTTCCTCTCAGATGGTTTGCCAGTTTGATTTGTGATCCTGCTGTCCGAGTGCTTCAGTATTTTGGCTGTAGCGTCGTGGGCACTGGCCCAGGGCTTTGCATTCTCGTTGGCTAGATTTATCAGCTGCGCAGCGTCTGCTGGCGTTGGTGGTGTGTCGGTATTTTTTATTTCCAGGTAGCCGCCGAGTATTGAAAATGCCGCGGGCTGGCTGCTTGCGTGACTGAAGCCGTTGCTATTGTGGGCGACTAGCAGTTTGCACTCTTGTGTCCCGCCTGAGCCCGTAGTGGTGTGGCCGCCGCTTTGGTCGTGGACCAATTTCTGGAATCCCGTGTCTGTTATGTATTGCCTGGTTGTGGACTTTGCGTACGGCTCTGGCGGCTGCAAGCCGAACGGTGTGTCGCCTATAGAATTGCCTTGCCGTGCGGGCGCCTGTGATCCCGTCGAAGCTACTAGTAAACAACCATTGTGTGCTGAATCCGTTTTTTCCAGCATATGCAAAAAGTCATCCAGGCGGCCCTTGAGATACGCTGTTGACGATGCTGCTTTGATGTACGAAGGCAGGCCTTCTGTTTTTAGTGTTCGCAGTGCCGAGTCAGCCCTTGACGCAAAATAGTTTTGAAGAAGTATCGACTTTTTGATTGGCTTGCTGAGAATGTTCTTCATTACGAATATCTGTGCGCGTCGTCCCGCCGCCATGTGATTGAGTATGGCGGCTGTCGTCTGGGTGCCTTCGTTGAGAGCCTCACTGCTCACGCTGCCCGCTTCTTCGCTTACGCCGCACAACGGTTTCCACACATTCGCATTGAGACCTTTACCGGCCGCTGCCTCTACGTCGCGCCACACTGCGCTACTTAGCGGCAGTGCCAGGACTAAAAGTGTTTGTCGCATTTTTTGCTTCTGCACTGCCTTTTAAATAATATCTTCTGTTTTTTCCTGCTTTCGCTCTGCTTTAATTTAATATATATTTTTTGCAGGTGGAGACAGATATTCATTTTTGTATATATGAAGATACCACAGTGGTGTCACACAAATTGCGCTGTCATTCAGCTGATTGTTTCGATTACTTG
>NW_027123993.1:4725-4797 GCF_001457755.1 Trypanosoma equiperdum
TTCCATTTACAAAAAATTTTGGGATTATGTTGTTGAGACCTTGATTCAGTCGTTCCTGCTTTTCGAATTGCT
>NW_027123751.1:0-63160 GCF_001457755.1 Trypanosoma equiperdum
ATCCATATGCACAACAACAAATGATGGCAATGTATCAGCAGTATATGATGCATGCACCGCCTCAACAAACTCAACTTCCCCCACCACCACCTCCGCAGCAGGCACCGGGTCAAACTGGGCAACAAAGCGGTCGGCCTGCCCGTAAATGAAGGGGTAAAAAGTGACTTTTATGTGATATGTGAGATGCATATTTGTGGGCAGGTGTGACTTTACTCCTTACTCTTTACTCTTTGGCCGTATTATTATTATTACTATTGTTTTTGTTGTTACTTGTTATTGTTATTGTTATAGTTATTGTTTCTTTTTCTTCTCTCTTTTCAGACACGAAAAGGAAAAAAAAACATCAAAGAATGAGTATATATATATATATATATATATATATATATTTGTGTGTATTTTTTTTCTTTCGTTACGGTACAGAATGCACTCTGATGTCAGATGTGAAAGAATGTTGGATTGGATCGAATTGGATGAGGAAGAGGGGTGATGGGTGGAGGGAAAAAGAAAAGAAATAATAATAATAATAATAATAATAAGAATAATAATAATAATAAGAAGGGATAAGTGATGTGTACCGAAACGGAAAGGTTCATAAAGGGTAAACGAGTAGGAAAATGAAATGAAACAAAAACCAAAAGAAAATATTAGGAAGGGGTAATTTGACACAAATGAGAGAAGGGAGGAAGAGATGGGAGAATAAGAAAAAAAGAAAAAAAGAGGGAGGAGTTGGCAAAGCCAAAGAGAAGAAACGGTAATCAGGAAAATTAGCCAACGGATAAAATGAAGATGGTGAAACAAATGATAGCGGAAATGTGAGGGAGAGAAGGAAACAGGGAGGAAGAGATACAATTTCAACAAAAGTATTTAAGTATATGCATTTTGGTATGCGTGTATACATATTTATATTTATTTATTTATTTACAGATAAACAAAGGGCAAAAGGGAAATATCTTATTGAGGTAAAGGCATGATGCTATAAGATATCATAACCGAGATGCAATGTGTGTTTTATTTGTTTATTTAACTTAAGGGTTAAAGTATAAAAGTATAGTGGAGAGGGCAAAAAAAAAAAAATAAGAAACAGAAAAAAAAATATGATAAATAAAAATAAATAAATCCAAAAAAAGGAAAGGAAAGGGAAGGGAAGAAAAGAAAAGCTCACTAGCAATAATAATAATAATAATATGATAATGAAGGGAACCTTCAGCAAGAAGTGAGCCAGACCCGGTTGAAAAGAACGAATGAAAGGTGGAAAAAAAAACGCAAAAAGAAAAAGGAAGGGAAACAAACAGAAAGAGAAACAGAAAGAGGTGGGAGAAGTGGAAGTGGAAGTGGAAGGAATGAGGAGAACATAATGAAATCAATTTTTGAGCGTGAAAAATTAAAAAAAAAATAATAAATTATAATATGAAAACCTAAGCACAACCACGTCGAGCGCGTCGTTGGAAAGAAAGACGTATGTGTCTCCGCTTTTTCGTGTGTACATGTATTTGTGTTTTTCTTTTGTATAGGGAGCCATGCGCGTATTGTGACAACATACAGAGTTGATTGTACAAAACAATAAAAAAAAAAGAGAGAAAAGAAAAGGTGAGAAATATATAGCAAAAGGGGAGAAAAAGAGGAGAGGAGAAAAGAATGCAATTGAAAAGGATGGTGTTGAGGTGGTTGAGATTAGGATTAAAGTAATAAATAAAAAAAAAAGGGTACAACGCGATACGACGGAGTAATGGATGTGAATGTGGGGAATATTATGGTGGCAATATGAAAGTAGTTGGAGTCCAAAAATAAATATTTATTTACCCGCAACATATTCCTGAAGTCAGTTACATACACATTTCATTTCTTTTTTTTTTCTCTTTTTTATTTTTAACTACTTCTCTCTTTCTTTCTCCCTCTTTATTCCCCACCGAATGAAGGTGAACCCGCATCTTATGCAAACAGACACATTTTACAGCAGTGTTCGTCTCCACTTCCCCTCCCCCCCCAAAAAAAAGAAAAAAAATAATACATAACATCACATACGAGAGAAACCCAAGAAGAGGAAGTGAGAAGAGTTGCCTGACGGTAGTGAGAATAAATATTTGGAAAGATTAGGGGAAATTTTTTTTTTTTTAAAAAAGGAAAGAGTAAAGAAAGAGATTTTGCATGTGTGTTTGTTTTTGTGTGTGTGGATGTGTGCGGACAGAAAAGTGCGAGGGAAACCTTTTCTTTAAAAATAAAAAAAAACAGAAGGGAAAAAAGAAAAATGAAAAAGTAATAGGAAAATAGGGAAGAAAGAGAGGATGAACGAAGGGGTAATATTGATTTCATCAATATATATATATATATATATATATATATATATACAAGATGAGATTGAAGAAAGATCCTCATGATGATTTGGAGCATTTACTTGACGCGTTGAAATGTCTGTCAATTCTCCACATGTCACATTCCGTTGAATATGAGAGGAAAGGACAGTTGAGTGAATGCAGAGGAGAACAAACGAACGAACAATTAAAAGAATGAAAAGAAGAGAGAATTCAAAAAAAAAAAGGAGGGGATAGAGAAACATACACACACTAAGTTGTGGAAGTGCATGTGCTGCCGAAGAGAGGAGATTATTGTGATGAAAATGATGATGATGAAATAACAACATAAAAAGGAATGCGGAAAAAAAACACAAGATGACATGAGAGGATGCAATGAGTTGGGAGAGGTACATCGCAAAAAAAAAAATGAAAGAAAAAAATGAAAAAAAAAGGAATGAGAAACGAGGCGAAACGAGCTGAAGCGAAATACTCTGCATTGTTAAGCGCATGTCTCGTTTGGTATTTTGTTTTGTTTTGTTTTCGTTTCAGTGTGTGTTGTTCCTGTCACCATTACAGTTGGCATCATGTATGTCCCCCTTTTCCCTACTCCTCTCTTTTGGGTACCGCTGCACCATTTTTATTTTTGAGTGCGTCCGTACGCAAAATGTGTCTCTTAACTTCTTTTTTGTTTTTATTTGGTACAAATTCGTATTTGTTTTTTTGCTTTTTTGTGTGCATCATGAACGTACCTTTCTCCCTTTTGTTTGTTGTTTTGTTCTTTCTAAATCACATTATATGTGGTTGAAGCAAATCTCCTTTACTTTTTGTTTTGTGTGTGTGTTTGCCTTTCTGTTTTCTTTGTCCATGTTTTACATTTTTTTTTTTTGATTCACAACACCTCTGAGTGGCTTGAACTACTGAAAAGTGCAATCTCATGCCCACTATTCGTTCATTCATTCATTCGTTCATTCATTTCATTTCATTTAATTATACTCCCTCGCTTTCATATTTCTTCGCGCATACTTTTTGGCTATTATTTCTTGTGTCGTGTGTTAGGCAAATTTGGGTGGTCAGTTTTTGGTTGTTTTTGTTTTTGTTTTTTCTACTTTTTTTTGCTCGTTTGTTTGTTTGTTTGTTCTTGTTGTTGTTGTTGTTGTTCATATGCTATTTTTGCTGTTTTCACCACCCAGTTATTTTCATATGTGGGTTTCCTTCGTTCCAGTTGACCGTTGTTGTCTTCTTTCCCTCTTCCCTTTTTTCTTTTTTCTTTTCCCTTTTTTCTCCTCTTTTTTTTTTCTTTTTTTTCTTTTTCTCTTTTTCTTTTCTCCTTTTGTTATGCACTATTTTACCGATTCCTCCCTTTCGAAAAGTTCTCGCGTCGTCCCGCCTGAATTTCCTCTCATTTTTCGTTCTTTTTTTTTTACGTTTTATTGTGTTTGGAAGTGCCCCTGATCTTCTCTCTTACGGTATGTTTGTGTGTGTGTGTGTGTGAGGGAAGAGGATCATGAACATTTGATAAGTAACACAATATTTACGATTCATCATATAGTGTGTTTATATACCAGCGGCTTTTTGTTACCTACCATTTTTTTGTGTATTTTTTTTTTTGGGGGTTTCTTTTTTATTTTTACAAAAAAAAATTATTACCGGAATCATCTGCTTTTACCGTGTGCATGAGTATACGTGCGTGTATGGCTTCATGTTTTGTGGCCATGAAACGAAAAAAAAAAATAAAAGACAGAAAAAGATGACTTTTACTCTTTCGGTTCCTCTTCTCTTCGTTTTGCCCATTTCTTTCATTTCTTTCCCTCATCAGTTCTGTTCTGTTCTGTTTTGTTCCTTTTCCCCTTTTGTTTCTTTTGTTTTTTTGTTTTTTACGCGCATATATGTGTGTGTTTTCAGCGGTTCGCTTTTCTTTCTCTTATTTTTCTTATTTTTATGTCTTTTATTTACCTTAACTTTACTTTATTTTTTAATTTTTTAATTTATTTTTAAATGTGGTACCGCTGTTTTATATTGTATTTGGGGAATATTATGTATGAACAGTAATGTTATAATGATGGGAAGGAAATGAAAGGGAACGGAAGTGGCGAAAGGATTGGAGTGGAAATGTGGCATGAAGAAAATGCAGAAAATGCAGAAAAGAGAAGAAACAAACAAAATATACGCAGAGACAGACACACAAGAAAAAAAAAAGAACCAAAAAAAAGGGTGGGACAAGTGAGAGCGCGCATGCGTCGGCGTAAAGGAGGTTTTCACAATAAATTTAAATATTTATAAATTATATATATATATATATATATATATAAATGAGTGGAACGGATTCTAAGGGGGAAAAATACAGAAGGGAAAATGAGGCTCATGACTAAGTCAAAAACAATAGTAGCAGAAAAAAAAAAGGATCAAAAGAGAAAAAAAAACAATGAAAGAAAGAAATTTGTGTGTGAGAGAGAGAGAGAGAGCGGCGTTTGTGTCTTATGAAAACAAAAGGAATAACTAGCGAAAACGAATACGTCAGATCAAAATAAAGAAGAAAAAAAAAGAGCAAACAAACAAACAAACAAACAAGAAGGGAAAAGAAGCAAAAATTCAAAATAAGAGGGGGAAAAAAAAGGGATGTGAGCGGGAAACGAAAAGGGAAGAATGGAAAGGAAAAAAAGAAAAAAAAACGTCGAAGTGGAAAAAAGAAGAGTTTAAACGAAAGAAAGAAAAGAAGAAACAAACAAACAAACAAAAGGAGCCGCGAGTCTTCGCTTCCCAAATGAACATGAGATGTGCTGAGCCCTTTTCATATTATTTGGATGTAGCGACGATTGGTAAAAAATGTTTTTTTTTCAGTTTTATTTTTGTTACGGATTGTTAGAGATAGTATTTCACAGTCGATACTCATCAGCGCTGAATTACCTGGAAGAATGGTTGGGTAGTGTATATATATATTTATATTTATATTTATAAGCAGAAGTAAAATTGAGGAAGCAACAACGAAGAAGGAATAAGAAAAAAGCAAAAAAAAAAGAGGGGAAAAATATCAAAAGCAAGAGAAGGAGGAAAGAAAACAAAACCAAAAAAAACAAAAAAGAAAATTAGCAAAGACAGCGTATTGATATAATATAAAATACATTTGTATATGGTTATACACATGGATATAAACAAACAAACAAACAAACACAAGCACGCACGCACGCACGCGCACACACATGCAAGCACAAATATAAATAAAAAAGTATATCTGTATCTATTTATATTATTTTTGTGGGATTAACATATGTATGCTCTGCATGTGGTAGTCAAAGCTCTGTACCCAAAAGGTGAAAAAAAAAGGTATACATTCATATTTAAATGTTCACGTTTATTTCTATATGGTGGAAAAAGGGAGAAAGGTTTTAAAAAAAAAGGAAGGACAGAAGAAGAGGAAGAATGGGGGAAAAAAAAGAGTGTGAGAATCAAGGAAAAAGAGGGTGTTGTGTGAATATATGCATGGTTAAAGTGGAGTGGCGCTCTCCTTTTTTTTTTTATTTTGTTGGTGTGTAGCTGATGGTTCTGGCGCTTTTTTTCTCTTTTAAAAAAAGTCTTCTCCGCTGTATGAAGTTGCCTTGCCCCCAGCGAAACCTTCAGGAGCTTTGCGTGTGACTGCCCCCCCTCCTTTCATTAAATATACGGATTTGACTTGTGAATGTTTACTGCAATAACTCATCATTGTTTAATGACTCTTCTATTTTTCTTTCTATTTTTTCCTTTTTCTTCATTTTTCTTCATTTCTCTCTTCTTTACTATTCAGTGCGTATGTTAGGTATAAATGATAGGAGTAATGATGGAGTTGTGTTGAAAGTGGCAGCAAAAGAAATCCTTTCGGGTCTTTTTGGCTTACATTGATGATGTTGTAAAAGTGCGTTGGATCGGTTGTATTCCCTTTCGGGTACTGGTAAACACCATATAAAACTTCATTATATCAAATAAATAAATCAATATACATATTTATTTATTTAATATATATATATATATATATTGATTTATTTATTGAAGTTTGAGGTTGTTATTAACATCACTTTAGTGATTTGTGTGTATTATTTTTCCGTTAATGTGCTGGAGCCTCTTTTCTTCCTCTTATCTCTTACACTTTTATATTATATGGTATTATAATCTGAACGGAGTGATGCTCAAGTCAATACTGAGAGCTGATGAGGGGAGGAATGAGCCTTTTTTTATATTTTTCATCCTAATTATTAGAAGGTGCATTTTTGATGTTATGGAACTATTACAAAACTCATGTGAGTAACTGCGACGGTGTTATTAATTTTGCTTTCCTCTTTTTTTTTTTTTGCCGCCATGATATCGTCACCTCAAAAAGAGTGAGAAAAAGTTTATGGTTCAATTTGTGAATGCAGTTTACGTCGCCCGTTTATTCACTTGTGATCTATCCTCTTTATAATAATAATAATATATATATATATATATATATATTTTGTTGTATCATCTTCCGTATTTGCGCATATTGTCCCCCCCTCCTCCTCCTTTTAGAAACTAATGGCTCCACCTTCAGATATTTCGGAGCGAAGGCAGCGGGCTTCGTTAAAAAGCAAAAAGCGATGGGTGAGGCGCATTCTTTGGTTAATTGTGTGGTGGTTTGGTGCAGTTATTATCAGTAGGCTTCATCAAGATTCATTGCGTATGTATGTTATTGTTACTACTTTTATCGCCATATTTGCAGCTTTGGGTTGGAGGCAGCGACGGAAAATACCACGAGAAGGCGTTAAATCTAATATTCACGAGCGATTCGGCACAATTGCGTCATTACGGAGGCGATGCGTTGAATTTAATGCGCTAAAAAATATTGGGACTCCGGAGGCCATTCGCGTCATTCGAGATGAGGCATTCCGTCAAAATCTCATTAATTCACCACCGGATGCTCCGTCATGCTGCTGTGGAAGCGGGAGGCCTTTCGCGGAGTGTTGTCGCGTACTGCAGGAGGAATTGCGCCGATGTGGTGCTGAAACGTAAAGGGGGAAAAAAAGAAAAAGAAAATATAATATGATATATGAAAAAGGAAAGAAAAGGAAAGGAAAGGAAAGAAAAGAAAAGAAAAGGAGGAGAAAAGCATATAAAAAGATTGTGTGTGGAATGACGTGTTACAGTCACTAATGTTTTTCTTTTTCTTTTTTGTTTTTTAAAATCCTTCTGTACCTCAACCGCGATTTTCTCTTCGGTGTAGTTGTGAGCCGCACTTCATATATTGGTACTGTGTATATTTGTAGGAATATTTTATTGTTGCGTTCCTTTTTTTTCTTTTCCTTTTCCTCGTTGCTTACCGCCTATTTTAGTTACATGCCTTTTTGCTACTACTGCATCGTTTGCTTGAGCGCAATGTTGAGAAATATTTCTTTGAGAGTTTGGCGTGTTCCAATGAGTATTCAACCGGTCATTTAAAGTTGTGATGGTTGTGTGTCCATATAATTATTTTTGTTTTTGAACATTTGGTAAACTTCTCACCATTCAGTGCGAATTTCCCCAGATCCTATTGCAGTAACATTCACATATTTCTTTTTAAAAACTTGCCCTCATGTTTATATTTTGTCGGTATCTTTTTTTTTGTGCTTATCATTCATATCATTTGCTCATGATGCTGTAAAAGAAAACAAATTAACAAGCTCTACTTTGTTCCTTTTTTTTTTCTTCTTGTTTCGAATATTAACAAAAAATAAATGAATCATTATTATTCTTATTATTGTAGTTCTTTTTTTTTTTCGTTTTCGTTTTTACTGTTTCAAGTATTTTTCCATCGAATTTGTGTCCAGTTTGTAAGTGGTGTATTTTGGTGCCATTTATTTTGATAATATTTACTTGTAGTGGAATATGGAAAATATTACAAATGTGTCCATTGCCGCGAAGGTTCATGAGCAACTCCAACAAAAACAACAACGCCAACAACAACCGGAGATCCCACGGGAACGGTATTTAGTTGCATATTTACTGCTAATTGGAATAGTTGGTACAATGGTATTTCTATTTATTCGCCGTGGTGCCATACGCCGACTGGGACGGGAGTACAGCGGCGTATCAAATCTGTAGACAACAGTCATACCAAAAGGGGGAAAAAAAAATAAAAACAACAACAACAGCCACAAGAGAAAAAAAAAGAGAAAACAGAAAAATAACAGAAACAAGAAACAACACATGTTTCATTTACCGTTTGTGGAGAAGCAGTGGCGAGTTGCTTACATTTATAGTTAACACGGAAGGGAGGGGTGCAGTAGTCTCACGCGATTTCGGTAAATTTCCCTCCTCCTTCCTTACGAGAGAAATATATATTAAAAAAAAGAATGTATATGAGCTCACTGATGTTCACAGCTTTACTGTGGGCTCATGTGCGTGTGTGTTACCAATTTCTGCTGGTTTTATGATTGATGTCAGCAGCTGCCGGATGCGCGGAGTTTTGTGTCGCATTTTTTTTTTATTCCCCCTTCTCCTCCTCTTCCTTTCTTCCTCCTTACCATCATTATCATAAAATTTCGCCACAATTGGGAAAGTTGTTCGTGTTTATTATTTTCACATGCACACATTTGTTCGTGTGCTTACTGTTCGACGAGGTTGCGGTTTAAGTGAGGTAAATGCTGAACCACCTTCCCTTCAATGGTTTGTTTCCTCCAGGCGCTTTACCTCCCTTTTTTCCCCCTGTTCTTGACGTGTTTGTAATCGTCTTATTTCTCCAAATGGTTGGTTTCGAAACTTACGTATTTCTTATTTTTTCTTCTTATAGGTGTACGGTTCTGCCTTTGTGTGTGTGTGTGTGTGTCTCTGTTTGTGTTGCACAACAGCTCTAATTTTCAAGCATGCTGTCTCGTACTTTTTCCCGACTAAATACCGTGTACAGCAGACGCCGCTGGGAGCAGCGCATCGTTTCTGTACTTTCCGAGCAGAAGAATGCCAACGTTGACGCTGTCGCGCAGCGCTTTACTCGTATTTATAAGGAAAGACGCTTTACACCAGTGGAGGAAGCTTTTCCATTACGCGATACTGCTCGGTGGGTTGGACTAAATGATGAGAGCAACTCCGGATCTCACATAAATCAGCAATCAACACTTCAGCAGCCCCCAGACGCCCACAAGTTGCGAGCCGTAATTGTGGGGACTCAAAACAGCGGGAAAACATCACTGCTAAATGCCCTTTCGCTAAGTCATATTGGTGCTGTAAGTAATCGTAGTGGTGTAACTAGGGAGTGGACGAGGGGCGTTGCAACGGTGCACAATACACAATTGGTGCTACTCGATACACCCGGTATTGTTATTTGTAACGGTGAAAAAGACCGCCGCCGTCATGCTGCTCCTGTTGCGCGGACATGGGATGCTTTTACCGTTACAGATCTCGTTATGTTAACCCTACCGGCGGGACTCGGTTTTGTAGAGCCGGAACAAAAGACTGTTGCCCGTGAGGTTGTCCACCGGGCATCACTGCGTAAGATGCCTGTAGTTTTGGTTATTACAATGATGGACCGAGTACAAACCCCAAGACACCGCGAGTTATATTTTGCGATGCGGACTGATTTGGAGTCTTTATGTCTTCCTATTGCCTGCGTAAGTGAAACTAGTGTGAAGGGTGGAAATGGGCTCGTGGAGTTGAAGGATCTTCTCTGCCGTTACGCCTCTCCAGGGGATTGGGAGTTCTTTCGAAATGAAACAACGGATGCCACTCCTGTTGATCGTGTGATGGAATTGCTGCGGCAGTGCTTTTTTGAGGTCCTTCCGCATGAGATCCCACACCAAATGCGACATCGGATCATTGGATGGACGAAAAAAGACTCTGGGACGGTTGAGGTTATTACGGAGGTATTTTTTGATAGGCCCGCATACATGTTTACCTTTTACGCAAAACTAGAGGCGATTTGCTACCGAGCACAGCGCATTGTTGAGCGTGAGTTGAAGGGCCGTTACCGGTTTGTTTTCCAAGCATTTATTACGCCAGGTGGAATGTCCTGCAAGTAATCGTGGGCAAGCGAGGGATTGAGAAAGGAGGTATCCTTAAATTACTTCTTCATTCTCGCCCCCTTGCTTTTTACATCTTTTCTTTGGCCTTTTTTTTTGTCGTAAGGTTGCTTGGCAGTGCGCGCGGACATTCAATGAATTATTCATTAACGAACTCTTTTCCTCCGGCGTATTGTTGCCGCTGTCGTTACTGTTCAGTTTGCCTACCATCCGCACGATTAATAATGAGTACACTGCGTTCAACACTAATGCTCGTTCTCTTCACTCATCTTAATTTTTTTTTTTGCGTTCATCTCCTTGTTTTTTAATGTTCTTTCTAATTTTTACGTAACTCATCCGAAGTGCGTCTTCTCGTTTCAAGTGTGGAGAAGCAAGGGCACATTGGAGGTTCACTGTGTTCCTAAACTTTAATTTTTTTTTTTTCGTTGTACGTGTTTCAGTTGTAACTGTATTTCAGGCACGGGATTGTTCCTGTACGTTGGTGCATTACCTGCCATTAGTTCTTATACAAGAGGTGTTCAGGAAGGTAACTAGTTGGAACGAACTAGTAGTTTGGTGATATTTTTATATCCTTTCACGCCCATTTGTGAAGGAAAAAGAAAAGAAAAGAAAACACACGCACACACGTATATATATATATATATATATATTAGAAGGTTGCTTGCCTTAACTAATTTGGAATTTTTTTGTTGTTATTAGTAGTGGATGTCTAGTTGTTCGCATCCTACCTCAGCTCAGTATGTAGACCGCGCCCGCGGCACCATCACTTGTACTTTATGCGGTGATATCGTGCAGGATCCTCAACTCGAATTGGATCCCATATTTGCACGTGGTGATAAAGGTGGAAGGTTACGGGCTCTTGGCCATTTGCGACCCACACGTGGCTCCGTTAGTGTTCGTATGCCCGCCGCCAGACCTTCAATCGAGGCCGCTCGTCGCGGGATGGCGACAATTGCACGACAATTAGATGTAAGTGATGACATGGTGGAGGCAGCACTGGGGCTTTACAAACTCGCAGTTAGTCTTAACGCGGTGTCTGGCGCCCGACCAGCTATTCTTTGCGCTGTTTTGTATGCCATGTGCCGTCGAGAACGAACATCTCATATGGTGTTCGACTTCGCGGATGCCACCGGGGAGAGTCCATATGATATATTATCATACATGCATCTCGTTTGCGAAGCTACCCGGACTGAGGTACCTGTCATTGACCCATCATGTGTCGTGCATAGGTTTGCTGAGCAAATGAATTTAGGGCAAATGACGAGATCAGTAGTGGTTTGCGCACTAAAGGTTCTGCGTGCCATGCATGACGACTGGATAGCGTGCGGTCGGCGGCCGCTTGGCGTATGCGTTGCCGCCCTTTTAGTGGCATGTTACATGTTTAACATCCCGCGATCCCCTGACGAAGTTTGTGGTTTCGTGAGGTTAACCGCAGGGACCATATCTAGGCGTTTGGACGAATTTGCGGCCACAAGCACAGCAGCCTTGGATAGTATTGATAAGTATACAAGGGATGACAGCTCACTTCCACCAGCTTTCACCAGTGCTACGAAAAAGTATGATGGGGACAAGCGTGATGCAGAGCTGCGGCAATTGTCAGCAATGTATTACGAGCTTGTGGCCGAAGCGAAGGTTTCAACCCCAAGCACCCCAGATCGCTGCGAAAAGTGGAGGCATTTTTTACTTTGCCACTGTGCGTTAGAGGGGAAAACTCCAAGTGACGCTAGTTTAGATTTAACTACATTAACCCCTCAGCAACAGTTGCAGATTCTTGGCCTGCCCAACACCAAGCCGATCGACTCGTCGAAGGCGCGGGCAAGTGTGAAGGAAGAGGAGGACAAAATTATGGTGAAACTTGAGCGGGTCAAGCAGGAACCCGTGCGACAGGAACCGAGTACACCTGAGAAGGGAGCACCACCTGTACCTAATGCAGGGATGTCTCTTTCCGAAATGACCGATTATTATCGTATGTTAATGACACGTGATCCGAATGTGTTAGATATCCGTCGCGATTTCGATATGGAGGCTGTCAACCCTGATGATGTGGTGCCGGCACCTCAACTGCCTGAGGAAGAAGCTGTAGTGAAGACAGAAGGTGCAGCGGAGGCCAAATTCAAAATAGATCCCTGTCTAGCCGAGGTATTGTATGATAATGAGCGTACCCTCGCACTGCCTTGGGAGTTTATTGTGTTGCAGGATCCAGAATTAGACGACATGACAGACCTTGAACCATATCTGGTGCTTGATAACGAGGAACGCTTGAGACGCCAAAAAGTAGGCGAGGCGCTGTATGGGGAAAGTTGGAATCTCGGCGCTGCTCGCACGAAGGAGGAAATTGAGAGACTTGAAGAGTCGCATTCGACACGTAAGCGCCGCCGTGAACCCATTAGGGAGCATCTAACGGTGCAGGACGCGGTGTCCCAGGCACTTCGACGCCGCGGTGCATCTACCATTAACGTTTCTCAAATTGATGAACTGATTCCAGGTCTTGCGGGTTTAGAAAACTCAGCGGAGGATGAATGGGTCGCTTAGGCGTGTGTGGTGCAACATCGGGTTTGTTCGTCGTCACTTGTTTCTGTGTTTTGTCCCTCCACCCCTTCCCTAACCTTTTAAACCTGCAGGGAAGGTTGTTATCATAGTTTTGGTAGGTGGATTACTCCACGTAAGTTTCACTTTTTTTTTTCTTGGTTACCCCTTGTTACCGTCCTTGTGTGCATAACTATTCCTCTTCTTCTTTTTCTCATCCTCCGTTTATTTTATGTTTTCTCTATTTTTACCGTAAATCATTGGGGCTGTGCTTTTTTTTTTTTTGAATGCCGAGCAGTTTTTTCTTTTTTTTTATTTTTCTAAATACGAGCGAGGTTGTTTAAAGGAAGGTGGGTTAATTGGATATTATACAAAGCAAATTGTATCACCTTGTGAATCCCGCAAGCAATGGAAGGAAAGAACTGCTTCCGTACTCAGTGGTCGCAGGTGCCACTATACAGCGGTGGGAACATCGCGTCTCTGTTGCTGCTTCCAAATTCTCAAATTTCCTCTTCATTGCATTCCCCGTGTTTGAATGGGGTGGAGTGTCTCGTGGCGGCATGTGGTGATACAATTAATGTGTTACGCGCAAGTGACGGCGAACGGTTGGCGTCGTATACATTACCTGTAGAAGACGTGATTCTTCGCATTGATGCCGTCACGGTAGCTCCCATTGCAAAACCATCCGCTACTACCAAACACTCTCACGGTTCTGTTGCCGACGGGAAAAGTAGGAAAACGAAGCGCGATGAGGTGAGGGATGGGGAAGATACGAAAGTAGTTGATGCTGCAGTTCCTTGTGGAAGTTACATTGCTGTGGGAACACGTTCTCTGCAAATTTATGTTTTACGAGTTGAAGGCGCCTACCCCAATTTGGTTGAGGTGGGCGAGACGAAGGAGGGAGGTGATGGAGGAGATCAGCGAATAATATCGTCTTCAGTTACAAAGGCTGTGAGTGATACAAATCTCATCTGCACACTCTCACCGCTTCGGTCTTGGACGGCATCGCAGCAGGCAATTTCTGTCGTGCAGTTCACTTTTGATGGGTCTCATCTCGTCTCGGGCTCAACAGACGGAGGGGTGAAGGTGTGGGATGTGTTTCAACATTACCTCACACACAATTTGCACTCTCCTTCAGCATGTCTTGCACATTCCTTCTACGTGAACTCTGCAAAGGAGTTTATTTGTGTTGGGAGCTTTGAAGGGCACGTTGCTGTGTTTGACTTTGTCGAAAAAACATTAGTTGCCCATGTTCGGCCTCATGTGGCAGCTGTTGAAGCAATTTGTCTTACGGCAGACAACAAACACCTCCTTTCCGTTGGAAGGGACCGAAAAGTTGTCATTAACAAAATGACGAAAACCGGATTGGAGGAACTGCGTGCCGTTGTAGTAAAGGAGCATGTTTCTTCTGCGTTATTCGAGTCAGCCTTTCGGCTTCATATTGGTGCAATGGATGGAGTTATATCGACGTATAACGTTAGTGTAACGGAACCATTACAACTTTCCCGGAGGCGGCGTAAAGTTGGTAGTGATGTCGAGGAATCCGATGGTGAATTAGCAGTCCGTAGTCTCGTTGTGGCAAACAAACCCAGAGGGACGCATGAAGTGGGTTTACTTCATGGTGTAGTGGAAGATGACAACCCGTCACGGTTGTACACTGCAGACGCTTCCTTTAACATTTTACTTTTGGTGCCACACCCAGAAAAGGCAACTTACGTTCCGGACGTCACCCTGGTGGGCTTTTTGGATCAGGTTCTTGACGTGAAGCTATTTCCACCTCATTCTCCCATTCATCGAGTGGTGGTCACGAACAGCAAGGATTTACGTTGCTACCCTTCTCAAGGTTGCCTTTCATCTGTGTGTCTGTCAGGTCATAGTGATATCGTATTAACATGCGCTGTTTCTGTTGATACGTGCTTGATTGCGACCGCGGGGAAGGACTGTACGGTTCGGTTTTGGTCGACAGAGACGTGGAGCACCATTGCAATAGGTGAGAAGGGCCACAATGCGGACATTACTTTTATATCCTTTAATGCAAAGCAGTCCGATAGCTACTTTTTACTATTCTCCGTCGGCACGGATGAGAATTTATGCCTTTGGGATGTGGGGACGCACGTACTGCCCCTTGTTACAAAGCGGAAGAGCTCATCAGAGGAAACGCTCCCCATTACTTTCACTCACCGTGCTGGTATCAATTCAGCACATGAAGGTTCCATTCATACCTTGGCTGTGGCTCCCAATGACCAATACGTTGCAACGGCAGGAAAGGATAAGAATGTTAACTTGTGGACCGTTTCTGGGAAGAAACTCTTTCGCGATGCTTCACTGAAGGGCCACCGTCGCGCCGTGTCATCGCTGGCATTTTCGCCCACTGATCGTGTATTAGCATCCGCGTCTAATGATGGGAGTGTTCGCTTATGGTCATTGGTTTCATTGACGTGCGTCAAGGCCTTACAGGTGGATCGAATACCGGTGCTTCAGCTTTCTTTTTTCAACGGTGGGACACAACTCGTGACGGGCAATGCCGAGGGAGTTTTGCGTGTGTGGGCGATTTCAGTGGCGGAGGTTGTGTGGTCGGGGGAGACGCATGAAGAGAAGATTTGGGCGCTTTGTGTTTCTGAGCCTGAAGGTGGAAATATAACTTTTATCTCTGGTTCCGCCGATGGTGTGCTCATAGCGACGGAAGATTATACGGCAGAGGAGGCGGAACGTGTGCGACATGAGCGGCGGGACGTAATATTGAAGGAACAAGAATTGGCCAATGCGTTGCGTAAGGGTGAATACGTGGAAGCTTTCATGCTTGCACTGAAACTAAACCATCCGCGTAATCTACGTCAAGTGGTGCTGCGGTGGTCCATTAAGGATGCGAAGGGTTGTGAAAAATCACTATGTAAAGTAGTACTTCCTGCCTTGAATGAGGAACAGTTGGTGCGGTTGCTGCAATTTACTCGAGAATGGATCACCAATGCCAGGCACTGTGGGGTTGCTAGTCTTGTCATACACACTGTTTTGAGGGCTTTCCACTTTTCCACGCTTGCAGAAATGCCTGCCATTTCTAAAGTGCTTGAAGCGTTACTGGCTTACACGCAGCGCCACACTCACCGTGTCCATGATATGCTGAGAAGGACATATTACATTGATTACGTAACGCGCTCTTTGGTCCCTCCGGAACTTACCAGTCAGCCGCCATTTGTTCACAGCCTGGCATCAGCTGCGAGGCCACCAGCAAAAATGCAGCGCCGTGAGAAGACTTGAGGTGTCGCCGACTACTTTCTTTTTTTTTTTTTAAAAAAAAGAAACCCTGTAAATGTGCAAGCGGCTACCCTGAAGTGGAACCGGTGTTGCTAAGAAAGCCAACCACTGATGGTTATGGATGTGTAGTAGTGTGGACGTTGTGACAATGGGAGGGACGTGATGAGAGGAATGGGATTGTGGTCGAGTGAGCAGCATGGGGCGGCTAAATAAGTGTATAAATACACATTTTAATTTTGTGATAAAGCGGGCGTTCTAAAGTGGAGTACCAGACACTAGGCGTCTTTATTACTCAGTTTTTTTTTTCTGTCCGCTCCCCTCCTGCACAACTTCTTCCTTTTAGGAAGGGTAGTGTTCTCTACTATCTAATATCGCTAATAACTGTGCGCTTAATGAGGAATAACATATGGCTTGTAGTAGTAGTAGTAGTATATATATATATATATATGTTATTCACTCCGACGCCAATGACTTTACACTGCCCTACCTCTTTTTTATTTTTTGGTTGATGTCTGTTCATCGTTGCAATGAAAAAAAAAACAAATAAACTTGGTTTCTTATTTGCCAATGATTCTACAAGAGGTAGTTGGACATTTGCCTTCTGTCAGAAACACGTATACTTGAGTGAGAGGAGAAGTGTGAACACTTTTAAGCCCAATGGACGCATATCAATCTTTAAGCGGCCGAGTGGCCTCCATGGAGGAACTCCTGCGTAGGAGTGAATCCACCATGGCTATGGTTCTTCAACGTGTTAAGGGAATAGAGGAATTTGTGGTAGCAAGTGAAGGACGGCACCGTAATGAAGGCGCCACACGCAGTGATGGTTTGGCGCTTAAGTTGGATAGAGTGGCGGACGCGTGTAATGTGAGGTTAGAGACAATCAACAATGATCTTCAAAGGCAGGGCGCCACCGTGCGGCTTTTAGAGGAGTCTGTTAAATCCATAGCTAGCACTGTGGAGCAAAAGGTGAATTGTGATATATTGGCCTGTTATCAGCGGTTGCAAACTGTGGAAACATCACTTACCTCCTCCGTACGGAATCTAGAGAGTGGCATAAAATCACAGTTGGACTGCTTGAGGTCTACTGATCAAACCATACAGGGGGAACTGGCTTCCGTGCAACATACATTTAGTGGAGAACTGCTGCAAACCCGGCAGCGTGTTGAGAAATTAGAGGCATCCGTACGAAGTGCTTTAGATGAGTTAAGGGGAATGTTTTCCAATGAAGTCGTTAAGTTGTCTGATAGTTTCAAGATGCAATTGCAATCTTACAATCAATCATCCAGTGCAGCATTGGCGGCGCTTGATCAAAAGCTTCAGGATGGGTTGAATACCCTGCAAGGGACGTTAGCTCGCGAGATTTCTGCAGATAGGCAGACAATCAGTTCGGTTGACACAAATTTGAGGGATGGGCTTCAATCATTGCATAGTACTGTGAACACGGATATCGCTACGCTCTCTGCGCGCCTGCAGTCGGAGGAAGTGGCTTCAAGGGCAATGCAACAACAACTTCTCACTGAGCTGTCATCTCATCGTCAGCAGTTAGAAACAGTAGATACCAACTGGAGAGCAAGCCTCACTGACCTCGCCGGAAAGCTGCAAGACGAATGCCAGGGCCTTCGTGGAAAACAGTCGGTTGTGGAAACTACTCTTCAGAGGAGCTTGGGCCAAGTGAATGCCCGCATAGAGGAGGTTGCTGGTGAGCTCCACCGCACCACGGATAACATTGAGCGGAACGTTCAAACAAGACTCGCTTCAATAGAGGGGATACGCGATGACATTTCAAGGATTAAATGCTCGCTGGCAACCGAGCAGGATGAGAGACGGCGGTTACAGGAGGAGTTGCGGAGCTTCTCGGTGCTGACTGAGCGCAGTGTGATGCAACTGCAGTCTGTTATGGAGGCGACGGTACGTGCAACCCATAGTGATTTACTGGAACGGTTGAGGCCGCTGACGACTTATCGTTCGGAGATGCACGCGGCGGTGACTGCCGCACTCAACAAATTGTGGTGTGAAGTGAGGGAGACGTTCACTTCACAGCGCGAATTTCAGGCTATACAGAATCAGATTGAAGTGCTCGACAATGCTGTGCGGAAAGAGGTGGCGTTGCTGGCGGAGAAGGGGAGACTACTCGAGCGCCGCACGGAAAAACAATCAGCAGGTACTGTTTCCACTGAACTTGCGAGGGTCAGCACCGAAAGCAGTGCCCTCGTTCCGTTCGACGCTGCTGGGGAACTTAATACTGTTTGGACTGAACTTCGTGACCTACAGAAACGGTTAGGCACATCGAAAGAGGAGATGATTGCTTTGATTGGGCACACTCGCAAGGAGCTTCTCAACAGCACTCTCGACATCGTTAAGGATAGCAGTGATGAGTTCCGCGGGGCCCTAACGGATATTAAAACAGACGTCCAACTGTTAATGCCCCGTGTGGAAAAGGCACTGACGGCTGCCAGGGCAGCTGTCGAGAAGAACGCTGGGAAGGATGGTGCCGGCAATCCAAAGAAGACTGTCATACGGTTATTGCGGAAGAGCTTAGACGACCCCACAAAATGCGGTGAAAACGCGGTGTATGTGTTGCCAGCCGAATCAGAGGCGCCACTTCATTCGTTTACTAAGGAACGGGGGAGAGAGGGTCCTTACGGGAAGAAAAACACAGCCCCAAATGATGATACAATGACATCAGGAGCGGCAAACCGACCGCTGCCGGAGAAAATGCAAACAAACCCGAGAGCGCCAGTTGAGCATAACATGGAGGGGAATGGACTAAGCAAGGGCCGTCCAGTTGTGCCGGCTTTGAGTGAAAGGGCTTTGCAAATCTCGGCGGCACGTGAGGAACCCACCCGATCCCCACTAGTGTCTCAGAAAGATTATAAGGGATACGCCGCGAATGCTGGTGAACATATTGCAAGTGCGGGAGTGCCTCATGCAACCACGGTGAGGCGAGGTTCACCAAATGCAACTGCATCTGGTGAAAGAGAGTTGGATGGTCAAATGCGAGGTTCAAGACCTTCACACGGGTTTGCAGATGTTGATACAGTGTCTGCTTCATTACTTCCTCCACTGGTACGGGGAGCGAGAGCGTCTCCTTCACCAGGGCCTTATCCCGTCACCAGTAAATAGTTGACTATTTAAAGGGGGGGGGTGAGGGAAAGCAATGAAGCAAAGTGGGATTACAAGAAGTTGTTGGTTATGCTCACCTCGGCGTTTGCATAGCCTGCTTCACACGTATATATGCATATATTATTGGAGGCATTATTGGCACTGTTATGCCTCTTTTTGGGTACGAAGCTCTCCTCTATACTTTGAACGTTTCTTTGGACCTTTAATTTTTTTTTTGTAAATCATTCTCATTCAACCACTATTCGGGCAATAACACAGGGTGTAAAATATCTCTGCAGGCTCACCTGTCGTGTTGCAACCGGTTGACATCTTTCTATTATATTGTTTTCTTGGGTGATGGCGACGTGTATCTTTTTTTTTTTTAGTTCGTGTTGCTGAAGTTGTGTTTGGTGGTATGTGCGTGTGTGTGCTTGCTGAGGTGGGGTACTTACTTTTTTTTTTTTACTGAGTATATGTGTGTACAAATGCATAAGTATACATGCGGGTGAGAATGTGAATCTGCGCGTGAGGGTAGCCGCTGACATGTCATTGTCATTGTAGCTACAGTATCTTTTTTCTTTATTTCATCTTTTCTTTATATTTTTCTCTCGCAGTTGATGCTGTGGGAGGTATGTGCATTAAATTTTATGCGCAGGGCGGTTGTGAAATTGATGAGGGAAATTTGTGATGTTTTGGCCGCTATCCGCAGTGAGGTTCGGGTAAAGATGTCATGCCATTGATCCCCTTCATTTCATTCTATTATTATTACTACTAACATCTTTATCAATTTTCCACATTTTCATAACATGTCATACTACATTTCCCTTTCAAATGTTATTTCGCCTTCGACCGTCCTCAAGTTGATATTGCTATAATGATGATGAGTATGATGATCAACATGTGGTACCTGTTCAAATGGTTGTGGTTTCCTTTAAGGGGAGGGGGGGGGGGAAATAACAAGGAAAGGAAAGGAAAAACGTAACTTCTCTTTCCTCTGCTTCTTCACATTTTCTTATACTTTATTAACTCGGTTCTTCAATTTTAGGAAACAAAGGAGACTTCAACCGAGTGAAGGAAATCACCGGTTTCGCAAGGATTCCAGTGGACGGTTCAGTAACATAGCGATGGGACGCAATAAGAAAAAGAGCAAAGCAGCGCTGCACCATGAGTCGGAAGAAGATGCATCAGATGAGGAAGAACAACAGCAAGCGCCTCAGGTGGAACAGGACCAGTCACGTGACGAAGCGGAAGACGCGCCCAATGCGGAGGATCCGGCTCCTAAGAAAAAAGAATACCGTGGGAATAAACTCAACAAAACTCAGGGTGGAAAGGGTGGGAAAAAAAATAAGGGAAATGGTCAGGAGCCGAATGCTGCCGAGGAGAAAGCTGCTGCTGATCAAGAGAGAGTAAATAATAATAAAGAAGAAGCACTGCTCCCTTCTGGAGGAGAGGAGGAGGCACTTGCACAGAAACTTACTGAGGGAATGACTGTCACGCGATACGAACCAGTGGATGTGCTTTACTGCCCCATTTGCACATTTCCAGCAGAAATGTGTGAGTTCAGTGGGATGTATGAACAATGTCGCCCGTGGTTGCTTGAGCATGCCAAGGAACTCGCAGAGGCTGAGGAACGGGGTCGGAAGAGGCGGGTGCTGACGGAGCGGGAACGGCTTGAGCGCCTTGTAAAAGGAAGCGGAAATAAGAAAGGTATTGAGCGTATTGTTCTTATTGAGGTTTCACAGCGTAAAAATAAGAAGATGACGACAACGGTGAAGGGTATGGACTTGTTCGGTTTAAACCTGAAAGACCTTTCGAGGGAGTGGAAAAAGATGTTTTCTTGCGGTGCTGGTGTCACAACTTCTGAAGAGTTAAAGCAAAGCATGATTGACATTCAGGGAAATGTGGTCGAGCAGCTGGTCGAGATGCTACCCGGGAAATATAACATACCCAAGGATGCAATTTACAAAATGGAGGACAAGAAGAAGGTCAAATGTTACGGAAACTAGCGATACGTGACATATGTTAGTGGCTGCGGTTGATGCGGGGGTGTGACATACGGGGTGGTTGGTGTTATCTCGAGTTGTACCGCTTTTACTTTTTCTTTTTCTTCTCACCTTTCGGTCCCTTTAACTTATCGCACCCGTTGGGGCGCAATTTCTCCTCAGGATGCTGTTTATTAGGTAGTAAGTTTTCGGCCCGTTGTCGCAAACTACTGTTTGGTGATCGTCCGCGCATGTGTGTTCTTTTCTTTGTTTCCCCTTTTAAATTATCTTTTCTCCGGTGTGCTAGTTTAAGACCCTTTTCTGGGTACAGTTTTTTTGGAGACTCACCGCTATTCAAGTCTACACAAGTGAGTCATTCACCTTTCGTTCTTTTTCACCCTCCACTTTTGCGTCCCTGTGGTCGCATATATAAATATAATATATATATATATATTATATTGGGAGAGACAATGAATTTTGTTAAGCGTTTGGTTTACTCACTTGCTGTGGAGAAGGGGGCGGAATCCCCATTAATTAGACAAGTAGCGCAAAGGACCGCACACATGGAGCGTCATGCAGTAAAGAGACACAGTTTGTGGTTGAGTGCCGCTTATGCGGAAGTAAAAAGAGATGTTTCTAATCTCTGGTCGAAACTGCAGGGGGGAGCGCGAAAGGAAAACGACCCACAGGAGCGTATCTCACATGCAAAGAAAAGTTGCGAAGACAAAAGTGGCGTCCCGCGTAACTAATGGCGTGCGTGAGGATTGTTTACTTCTTTGGTTTTCCTTTTCTTGTTGGAAGAGTGAAATTGGTGGGATGAGAAGTTACTTACAAGACATGGTTGTATGCACTGCAAAGAGATATATACCAAAGGTATGAGAGGGGCTTATATTATTACCATGTGTGCCTGCCACTGATATCACTCAAGGTGAAGGAAAGTGGGGTGGTGTAGACGGGAATGTCCTTGGAGTGTCTTCGTATCTTTATGTTTATTCCTATTTTATTTTATTTATCTTTTTACCATTCATTCAAAATGGCTTTTTCCTTTCGTCACATGAGCAGGTACCCAAGGGAGTTTCGACTAGGGTACACGCCGCATCGGGGGTCCATATTTTTATTACTATATCCCACGGTAGATGACACAAGGAATTTCTGAGGCTTTAGCGCGTCGCAGCATTGAGGAGTACGCGCATTTGGTCGCAGCCTCCACGAATGACTCCGACAGAGTTTGTTTGATTATGGAGGCAGTTGAGGCTCCCCATATTTTTTTTTATGGTGTGCTGTTGCATATCCCCTCCGTGATGGCACTCGCTACAAACCCATCATTTGCTTGGGTACCGCAGTTGCTGGAAGTTTTATGCTACGGCAATACCGCAGAGTTGTGTGCACTTCCCGCAGATGTGCAGAAACGTCTGCCCTCCTCCATATATGAGAAGATGCGCAAGTTGTCCGTTTTATCACTTTGTAGAGGCGACGTAATTTCCCTTAAAAATATACGAGAGATCGTTGGGGGAAGCGGCGATGTTGAAGTGGAAGTGCTTTTGCTTGAGATGATGTCTGAGGGACTTATTGAGGGATGTATCGACCAACGACAGGATTTATTTCTGTTGAAGGATTGGGCCCCCAGGGACGTTCGGCCGTCGGAAATTGGAAAAATGCGGGAGAAACTTGAGGCGTGGTGCGCAAACTGTGATGCACAAATTACAGCAATCCAAAGAATTTTGAAAGGTGAAGGAGAGTGGCAATGAACCCGCTTTCTGTTGTGTGTGGTGGTTACCATCACCTTCTCGAGTAGCAGTTTTGGTGAGGTAATAAATGTGGTGTTCTATGAGAGAATTTGTTCCATTGCTTTGATTTTCTTTGCGCTCCTTTTCCTTTTCTTTTTTTCTTGGTGCTCTGAGCAAATAACTCTCCATGGATCTTCTTTGCAGTTTATCTTTACGTTACCTCTCTCCAACCTCTTCTCTTTTGTTTATTGGGGGGGGGGGCGGAAGGTACCGGGAGAGGAGGAAATGATGCCAGCAGTGGTGAAGTATTAGTTGCGGAGGTGGTTTACTGATAAGCAAATCCAAAATTTGTTCAACCACCGGTTGGTGTGTTTCAATGGTTGGTTCCACACAACGTTATTATTATTATTTTTTTTTTACCGTAGCTTTTTTTCCACCTTCCTCATCCCCCCGTTTGGGAGTTCTTTGGCCATTCTTCATTATTGCTGTGTTTAGTTGTTACGATTCCCTTCCCTACCCCCTTTTCGTTTATTTTGTTTTCTTGTTTGGTTTTGTAGTTTACAAAAAGTGGTGGGATGACGTCTAAATCTATTGACTCCATGATGGAGAAGGCTGTGACCACCTCGCCAAAGTTTTTTAGTGACATGAATGCTGTTGAAGGAGTTAAGCAGCGAAAGAAGGCCATTCGAAAGGAACGCAAAGAAAGTGCCTCAACTTTAACTCAGTGGTACGGTATGAAAAAGTCGAAACTGGGTGCGGAAGAACGGCAAGAACTTGAGCTGCTGAAGTACCGAAACTTAATTAACCCGGAGCTGAAGCACAAAACTCCCAAAAATAACACAGGAACAAGTGGTTTTGTCGAATTTGGGTACTTTGCAGGAACTGGAAGAAACAAGCGACGACGACTGAAGTCTTTTGCGGACGAGTGGATGGAGGAGAATCCTGAAGTGCAGCAAATCGTACAGCGACGGTTGAAGCAAAACGTGCGACTAAATCGCAAGGCGAAAGAGCGTATGGCTAAGAAGGCTGCGAGAGATGCTGAACGCGAGAAGGAAAAGAAGTCGTCTAAACGTTTAAAGAAAAGAGATATGATGCTTTGATTTGTAAGCGTCAGTGCAACATGGAATTAACAACGTTGAGCCGTACCCATCAGCGTCCGCGCCTCGCCATGGAGGTGTCCTCAAAGCACTTTTTTTTTTCTGTTTTACATTTCGCCAGTCGTAATTTCCTCCGTCCCAATTTTATGGTTGTTCTTTAGTTGGGCTTACGCTGAAGGTGAGCAGTGAGGCGGGGATTTATTGATTTGAAGAGGCGAGCCGCAGTGGTGAAAGAAAAACACGAAAGAGAGTCATAAAAGGTCATCGTGATGTGTTACCGTACGACCGCGCTGTACCGTGAATGGGGGAGGGTAAACTGAAACAGAATGTTATGGTTTGGTCTTTCCGTGTCTGTTCCTTTACCACTATTATTATTATTATTCCCTTACCGTTATTTCTTCGGTGTATTTCTTTTGTTTTGGTGATTGCTTTCGATTTCCTGCACATTTGTACGCATCTTTTTTGTTATGCAGCTTCTTTGTGTGTGTTTTTTTTTAACCTTTCTGCATGCTGTAGCGATTCGCTGTTCGCGTTGCTTTCCGGTAACTCATTTGCTGCTTGTCGCGGTGTCGACGAATCGAGTTGTGACAAGGTGAAGTGACGATGTCGCGCAGTACAGTTTTTGGGCCGGGGTCGCTGTACTCCTTCACAAAATTTGGTTCCTTCAACAGATCTCCAACGAATTGTACATTAAACAAACGCATGAAAGACATATTTAGGCTTGAAAATCAGAAGCACATTCGAAATGATTTCGACCGGGAGCGTAGGTACCGCATGTGTACGAAGTGTGGTATTACAACAGTGACGATTAATTTTAACAATGTTCCTTCGGCACGGGTGGGATTATGGGGGCGTTGTGCTGACGATAAGGATTACACGCATCACCGCATGGTGGATATTACACAGAGGGAATATGAGGTGTTGCGCGAGTCACCAGTGGAGAAGCGACTGAACTGGTGGCGCTACGAGCGGTGATGAGCGCTTCAGGAGCATCCGTCACGTCGCTTCTCCGTTAGTCTTTTAAAAGCTGGGAGTTTCTGAAGGTCGCAGTGCCAATAGTTTCGTCATAGCGGTCGATTACAAAGGGTGATTGACTTCCATTAGACACTTCTTATCCGTTTTACTTGCCCTTTGCACCCTTGCCGTTTTCGTTTTAAAAGTATCATCCCTTCACTTCACACTTCACAAAGTTGGGAAGTTTTGAATTTGTGTGGGTGCCGCTTTCTCACTTTGGGGTTTGAAAGGCGTCTGCAGGTCACACACATATAATACTACACCGAGAGGCGAACTGTATCGTAAGCAATATGAATATTTATGAATGGCAGTCAATTGACGAGGATGCTTTTGGCGCTGACGGCGATCACACATCGTTGAACCTCAGCGGCCACTTCAGCAGCAGTGGGAGTACTTCAATCAGTCGAACTCATTACGGCAGTAGTGATGTTAGTGACGGGGTTTCTTCACACGAGAAGCTGTTGAGGGAGTTAACAAAGCTTCGCGACAGGCTGGAGGGCAATAGTGAGCGATACGCGTCTGTAAATAACTTGTCACGGCTGCGGCATCGCATTGAGAAGGGGTTGCTTATGGTTGAGGAGTTTTTGAAGGAGACACCCCAACATCACGCCGAAAATGCGCTGAATAATCCTGCCACACATCAGGTTGATATGCGTTATCTTGAAACATTGGTGACGGCACTGGAAAATGAACCGAATGTGACGAAGGTATGTGCTTCGTTTCGAGTCGCAGTAAGCAGCGAAGGGTGGGAAACGGTGCCTGTGGACCTTGTTTCGTGTGGTGGTTTGCGTTGGGTGAAGGTGCGAGCGGCCTCGACCTACAGTCTGCAGAATGAGGCGAACAAAAGTGGGTGGGAAACCCCCATTACTCGTCTGCTCTTGGCTGCGAAGGAGAGTAAACTTCCCTTCATGCAAGTACCGGAAGTCGTTGTTTTATTTAGCTGCATTCCTCCAGCCACGATGGCGGATGCAGTTCGCAGCATGGGCGCGCGCCCCGTTAGTATTGCAGAGCTGAAAGTCAGAGCTGCTGGTGGACCCCTTCAAGCTCTGTGGAGGCGCGATGATTTTCTTCCACCACGTGTATCGTTACCCAAGTATGTATGTTTTGACACAACGGCGTTGGTGGCTCTTTGTTCAGAGGCGTGTTTTGCGGAGTCGGTGGAGTCGAATGTTGCAGCACTTCGTGGGTTTCGTGTCTTGGCAGAGCAACAGCGGCGCGACAAAAGCGATCCGTGCGTACGCTCACACATCGAACCCATCCTCAACCAATACAGCCGCTGGCTCGATGTACACGTCATGGAGAAGGAGCTTCGGGGGCATATACAAAAGAACGGCCGGTGCTCCGTGGACAATCCGTCTGTGGTTAGCGTTGAAGTTTCTTGGCTCCAAAAGCTGGTCGATTTAACTGCTGATGGGGAGTCACCTCGTGAGCCGTTGAGCGAAAGTGTGGTAGTTCGGAGGATGCGCGAAGACCAAGCAAAGAGACGGGAAATAGGGGACCAGAACAACTGCCTCAATTGGATTGTTGCTGACGTTACAATGGCGGAGTTCCGGTGGATCTTGGAGACCATCGCTGGACCACGGGAGTTACGCCGCGCACTTTCGTTGTTGCAGTGCTGTTCTGTTGTTCATGCGAGCAGTCAATACGTAGAATTGTGTGACTCCCCTATTACTCAGGTCTCGTTGTTGGCGTCAACGAGCAAAGTGTCGCAGCGCAATTTGCTTGTGTTTGGGCTTGGTGATGCCCTCAGGGCTATTGTTATCTCGTCCAACCGCCAGATACTCAACGTGGCGCTCAATCACGGTGTGGAGTTGATGGTGGCAACACACCCAGCCCGAGCTCTGATTGAGCAAAAGGTGCGGGGCATGTCTCGTCGGGAGGGACTTCTGGCGCCCCCGCCCATTAGTACGGGTGTTAATGTGTAGAGCTGGAGGCCTCTCAACGTGGATTGTGGATTTTTGACAGAAAGAAAAAGGGGCCGTGACGTATCGTTCTTGTTGAATGACCACACGCAGTTATACGCAGTAACGTTGATATCATCGTTCCATTTCTACTTGTTTGCGTTTCCACACAATACTAAACGTTGGAGGGGAAGCTACGCGACGTGTTAAATCTCTATTATTCCGAGTGCTTTGTACTGTTTGTTTTTTCCCTTCTTTACGTTTACACTTTTGTAGACCCCACAAAATTGCTGAAAAACTTTGACGAAAGTTAAAAAGAAGGAAAGGAGAGGCCGAAGGGAATTACAAGAGCGATTGTTTCCGTGCTAGCAGTGTAGTGATTATCGTTGTTATTGCTGGCGGTGCGCTACAATGGGTAGTTTACCCTGCGACACCAACTTCGGTGGAAAGGACCCGCTTCCGCTTAAGATGGGTGGAAGACGTGCATCAGGGGCCGCATCGATGCCATTAACAGCAGAAAGACCAGAGTCGAGCGGCCAGGGGTTTGGACAGAGTCATCAAATGAGGGCAAAGTTTGCGCGGAGTCGGCATTCTAATAGCATTATTAACCGTAACTGTAAGAAAGAAGGTAAACAGAAAACATGTTATTGCAAACTGACCCCTTTCTCACGCAGTGCAAATGGAAGTAGCCGGAGGGCTGGTTTTCTCCCTGTGAAGTGCGGTGATAATGAGGTCAGTTTAGATGCTCGTAACAAAGCACCGGAAAGCAGGTACATATCCAAAGTGAGAGCTATTCGGCAGGATTTTACTGCTGTCCACGATTTTTCTTTGGGTCGTTGCCGCGGTGATGTTAGGGCAATAAAGATAACTGAGGATGTTATATCGCCCCTCAGTGAATTTCCCATGAAGGATGAGCGCCGTGGCGCTGCAATGGAAGTTGACCGCTCTCAAGGCTGCGACGATGAAGGTCTTAAGTTGCTGGACGCTGAGCCGCTTCCCATCGAACCTCGTTTGGCCCTCCTGAACACTGTGGTTGCTGAAGTGACAGTTACTCCACCACCCCGGTGCCCGTCTGTTGGGTTAGACGTAAAAGGGTTGAGCCAGTCAACACGGCGTGCAGATTCCCAATCGCTAAAGTTGGGTACTGCGTCGCTTAATGACGGAGTGCCGCTTCCGGAAACTGGTACCGTATCTCAACTCATTTCCCAAGAGAATGCACTCAGGTTTGATACTGAGGATGACCAGGACTCTGCGCGTCGAGAGTTGGTGGACACCGTGCAGCTATTATTGGATGAAGCAGTGTTTGGAGGAGCCGAGCCCAGAAGTGCGCATGAAGCTTTTGTTGTGGTGGCGGGAGGTCCTCTCAAAGGTAGTGCCTTAAAAGTGTGTGAGAGTGGGAGGAAAGATAGTGAATGCTCCGACGACTCTGTTTCGTTTCACATGTACTTATGTGACGACGGTGAGGTGCCACCGGTGACGGGTGCAGGGGAGTCGCAGGGAGAAACGGAATGGTACCACCGAGGTACGTCCAGTAGACCTGCTGAATACCAATCTGCCAGGGACACGCAATATACCTTATCTTTATCGGAAAGCATTGAATATCCTGCTCCAAATGAAAGTGATAAAGGCGATGTGAATGCTTCCTGCGATACATATCTCATAACGCCAAACTTGGATGACATCCACACGCGCGAGCGATTTCCAAGTTCACTATACCAGGAGATACTCACTTCCCTCGGTGTGTGCAGCGATGGACTTTGCAATCCCTTGCCCTCTACGGTTGTTTCCTTGCAGGAACGTGGGATGTGCGCTCCACAATTTAGGGGTTCATATCCGGAGCGTCACCGGAAGGTAGTAACCTCAGCGGAAAGGGGTGGAGAGTCAAAGCCCCGTGAACCTGTCATGAGAGGCACCGTGAAGGCGGAAACCGGTGTTCGGCTGGTGCATTCAGATGTGCTGAAGAAGTCTTATGATGCGCATGGACTAACCGTTCAGCAAGGGAGTTGCGAGTTTGAACCGTTAGATCCATCAATTGATTCTGAGATCAGTTGTAAAGAGCAAAAACCCATTAATCCTATACGGGGCAGTTTCTCTGCCGAATTCAGTGGCCATCTCGGTTGTCTTTCGACCGACTGTCAGTGGGCGGCCCCCCAAGCAGAGCTTCGTGATCTTTTCCCCTGTACTGACTTACCCCCTTCACTGCATGTAGCGAGTGGGGCTGAAACAAACCTTTCACGTGTACCAGTGAGAAAGTTTGGATTACCTGTCAATACTTTAACAGATGAGGATGATAACATGGTGGGTTGTGCTCAGGTGGATCAAAGCGTGGAGCAATCAAGCGACGGCGGTTTATCTGTTACAAATTCTGTTTCCTATCATGGTAGCCGCGAGGCCCCCTTTGAGTTGTCCTCTCCTCAGTCACCTGAATTCGAGTTAAATTCTTCGCTCCTAAAACCTGTGCACTACTGGGACACCGTACGGAGCGGCAATGTCGTTGTGTCGAATAGGGGAAACATTTGTTTAGGTGACGCTTCGAGAGCCCGGGAGTTGATAAATGCAGAAACGAGGCGTCGGGGCACCCGCCCTCCAGTGGTGACAATTCCCATGTTTGCTCTCGGAGCCGTTGGAGTAACGGAGGGCAAATTGCTTTTTAATGTTCGTGTCGGCGCTTCACGTTCATTAACTAACGCATCAGACAAAACTTTTGCTGTCGGGGTGACAACAAAATATTTCGGACTACGCCGCGCTTTGGCACCAGCTTATCTCTTTCGCTCTAATGGAACAATAGCTGCAAGCGTGAATGATGCGAGCGGGGTGCCGTACGGTTGCTCATACGCTTCCGGGTCCCAAATTACCGTCTGTCTTGACTTTAACTGCAAGGAACTTAGTTTCTCACTTAATGGACGTTCCCTCGGTACGGCGTTTAGGTTTTTGGATGTGGAGGATCCGGAACCTCTGTTCCCTCTTGTCATTTTTGGTGAAGAGGGCGATACTGCAACCATTGCTTAGCAATTTCCCGCTCCTACCGCTTCTTTACTGGAGCCTTTTGATTGAAGTGGCTCATGTTTTAAATTTTTTAAAAATTCTTTACCTGTATCTATTTGGTTTCCCCTTGTATATGTGTATTTGGGTTATTTACTCTCCCTCTTTACCATCGTATCATTGTACGGACGTGTTATTGTGTTTATTTAGCTAAAAAGTTTACCTTTTGGTGATTTGATAGTTGTTGGTTTGGAAAACGAGTCGTTGCGACGGAGGAACGTTACAGTGGCCAGCGCGGGTGATCCAGAAAATTCAGTTGTGTACATTCTGCGGTAACGTGCAGTTGTTTAAATACCGGCTCCCTCAAATTCAATCTCGTAAAGGAGAGACAAATGAAGATAATAAACGCATGCAGTCGTTTGTATGTCTCCTGTGCATTTCTTTATTGCGTATTTTCACCTTTTTTCCTTCTTTCCTTTCGTGTTTTTTTTTGAAGTGTTCGTTTGGTCGTTTACGCATATTTGACTTCAGACTCTTTGTGGTTGTTAGTGTTCCTGGGCATGGCAGAGCTTCATGTTATTGGAGATTTAGCGTTCGGTGAAGACTTTGGTGGGAAGTCTTATTTTTGTGCTTTTGAGATTGTTACTGGTGAGCACTGGAGTGTAGTAGAGGGTCACACAAGTGGCTGCACGCACATCATGGAGAGCGATTCATGTGGAGGCATTGCGTGGTGCTTCCCCATTGATGTTCATTACACAATGGGCAGTGTTGAAGGTTGGCCAAAGATTTCAATGCAAGTGTGGTCTGTAGACGGCTATGGAAGGAAGGATCTGGCGGGTTATGGTGTCGCGTTTGTGCCACCACCTGGTGGTGAGGAGCAGGAGGTAAATGTAGAGACCTGGAAACCGTGCTTTTGGAACCCGAATTTCTTCATTCGATTGTATGAGAACTTAAGGGAGGCGGTAATGGGTGGTGGACCGGTGCTCTGCGACAAAACGATGATTCATACTAACGATGAAAGGTTCAAATTACGGACAATAAGCAGTGGGTCTGTACGCCTTCACCTTAACGTTGTCGCGCGCGGTATGGAGCGATTAGGAGTCCGTTGTGCTTGAGAGATCGCTAACTTTCGTTGTCGTCTATTTTTTAGAAAAAATTTCAGTTTTTCTTGTGCACATCACCATTTGTTATTTTTTCCCCCTATTTCCTATGTGAGTGGGTCGTAAGCTGTTAGGAGGTTTACAATAGTTGGGCCTATTGTGTGTTGGTACGACATAAAGAGGGTACTGCGGGCTACCTGTTTCTGAATGTGCGAATGAAGAAGTTGCGTAACACTTCTGAAACTACTCATAGTTCATTTACGGTTGTTGTTAAGTTCTTCGCCTAGGGTCATTTCGCCTCAACTCGTTTCTCGTACATTTCACATTCCATATTCCACATTCCAATTTACGTTTTACTCTTTCTATTTTCAGTTCTTTTGTAGGATTAAGTGGTTGCCCGCCTCTGCCACTTCGCGAAGTTTATACATAGGATGACCGACGTTGACGGTGGGAGCGGTGCATCGTGGAAGAGATTGCGTTTTTTTGTTTGTGCCGACACCCTTTTGACATTCCAACCTGTGGATTCGAGCCATCTGGAAGGGCGACCGGGTCAACCTGAGCAGCGGTACCTCCTTGTGGATGGGGAATATCGGCCAATAACATCCTACCCCACCTCGTCACTCTTCTTGGAGACCCTGAAACTGGCTGGTAGCACTGTTGTTGTGATTGCACCGTGGAAACGAGCGAAGACTAAGAAGCTTTTGAGCTTATTTGGGTGGACGACCTTCGACGAAATTCGGTCCATTCATCCTGAACCAGGGAGAGAGAAACTACACCTTGCATGCATCGGGTGCAGTGCGGATGAGTACAGTACTTCAGTGATTGTGACAACTTCGCGCGCTGACTGGAGCCCATCCATGTATCCGCAGCTTGTGGAGGTGAAGCATGGGGTAAATCAGGTGCCACACTCGCTTGCACTATTGAGAGCCCTTTCTTCCTGTTTGCGTCTGGCGGAGTGGCAAGTACGGCTTCCACACGTCCCGATTTCTTCGTGTGCCACACTTTGCCGGTCACGCTTGTTTTCCCACTGTCGATTTTTTCTCGAACCAGTGGTTAGCGAGGATACCACCGTAGCGCTATCAATCAATGAGCACGGTGGTTACATTGTGACAAGGCGTGAAGACGCAACTCACTGTGTGGTTTCGGGTTCTCTTCCCAATTTACCCGGTGATATTTCGAATCTGCCCCCAGGGGGTTGTGCCGCAAAAGCAGTGAAAGAATGCTCAGTATTACCTACTTCTGCAGAGGGACGTTCTGCAGAACCCAAGTCGGCTAAGGTTGATACCGATTCCGTGTCACTAGTGAAGAACCAAGTTGATGAAAGCGATGACAGCATAAAGGACGAGTTCAGTTACAGCGCGGGTAACGCTGCGACCGCAATGGTCGAATGTGGAGACGAGGGGGTGTGGAACGAGGAGAATGCGGATGATGAAGACCCTGTAACAATGATTCCTCCTGGTACCTTTTCAGAAGATGATGAGGATGACGCTCCAGGCGGACTAGAGGAAGCGGATGGAGAAACCGTAATCACGGTCACCACTCAGTGGCTGAAGGACTGCGCGGAAGGACTGTTTATGTACCCCCCACAGGTTTCACACACCAGTAAGGATGGTTCTGATTGGAATATCACGGGGTTGCTGCTGGCTACAATCCTTCCTACATCCGATGCCGAACCTCTGCTCTTGTCCAGTTTTAATACCTTTGCTGAACGGAGCGGTTTCGAACCTCTTCAATTGAATTCAGCAGATGAGGGCGGGCTGGCGGAAGTTATGCAAAGGCAGTGGGGTGGTGTTCTCTGCATGGAGGAAAAGGACGGCGACTTCCTCCTATCGCAAACTAATATTTACACGGAGGCTTTCAGTGATGAAATGGATAAGCACCTCACATTTGTTGCGAATCGATTTTGTGAGGCGTGGAAAGATGCGGTGCAACGTAGGCGGGCCCTTCTTGGCAATGATGCAGGCACTCAAACCACTGTCCCCATAACTGTAACCTTTGGGACGAACACAGAGGTTGAGGTGGCTCCTTCAGTACAGCCGCCACCACCACCACCACCAGCACCTCAACCAACCACCGCCTCTGCAGCAGCGAATGAAGTTTCCAAGGAATCGGCTACCCCTGCTCTTCCTTTTCTAATGCGCGCACTGGGCCCAGCAGAATGGGCAAAAGAGGTAGAGGCGCCACGCAGCCCCCCACCGTCGGCAGTGCCAGATATTCCTTTGAAACAAGACCCAGTGCCGTCCGGAGAAGGTGTGGCGACAGCTGAGAACTCGGTAGGTAATGATCAAAAAGAATCCACCAGTCGACAGGTGGCGGGTGACGCGGGTGACACCGCAAACGTTGCGGAGGCGACTGAGGAGATCGCAGCATTGGACCAACCCTTCGAAAAGTGCTTTATTCCAACGGAAGCCCTCGGAAGTGATCGGGAAGGATTAGACCGAACTCAACTTGAGCGGCAGTTACCGTTTCGTAACTACCCCATAAAGCTGAATGTTAGCAAGAGCGGTATCTTCTGTCAGTTTCCCACCGTATCTGATGCCAAGAGATTTTATGAAGAGGGCACTGTGGAGATTTTAAATCGATCTTTGCCCATTAAACCGGTGTTTGAAAAACGAAACGAAACCGTGGCGCCGGCAGAGCGAAAGCGCCGTCGAAGTGTGTCACCCGGAGGAGTTCATCCTCAAACAGCCGCTGTCTCAGCACTCAGCCGCCGTGGTATTCAGGGAGCCACTTACGCACGCACACAAAGAAGCCGCACAGACAATGGGTGGAAAGCAGAAGGAGACAGGAATCCCTTTGTCCTCACGGAGGAGGAAAACTCACTCCTCACTTCACTTGGTATTACTTACACATACGCACTTGAAAATGTGCCGTTACTTGAACACTATGCCCAGAAGGATCTTTCAAGCAAGGTTTACCGCAAGGAAAAAGGTGTCTTGGTTAAGATGTTGGAAAAACTAAAGGCTGTAAAGGGGACCACTTCGAAAGCGCCACAATAATAGGTAGTGTGTATAGAAGAGGTGTGGAAGATATGCAATGGTGCGTCTGTTGAGATCACAAAGAGTTCCCTTTCTGCTTCATCTAAAAGTTACAACTCTCGTCAAAACTCAGCGCGGTTCCTAATGCTGAACAAAATAAAAACTGTATTCCATTACACCATCTTGTATGTCGGGCGCTCGCCGTGTCTGTGCTGTTTGTTTTTCTTTTCTATCTACATCTCTTACCGTTTTCGCATTTGTTGTCATATACTTTTTTTTGTTTGTGAAGATATTACCCTAATGACCCTTAGCAGCGATGCGGATGCGGCTGATGAGCGCAGTAGTGTTGATGGGCAGTTGCCTCCAACTGAGAGGTGTGCAACCGGGCACGGCAGGGAGCCCGAGGAGGGGACTTTTCTCGGACTGACGGCAGACGAGAGGAGAGCCGGTTTTATCGTTATCAGCTTCCTGTTGTTTCAAGAGGTGGACAGCAACGTGTTCAGGGGCTTGCTTGCATGCTCCATTGCCGCATACACGGTAAAGCAGTATGTTGGGTGGTATCGCAGTTGTCAGCCATAAGGTGAAACGCCTCTGGATTGTTACAACGCTCTTTTTATCACCGTTAGCAACTGCTTATTCAACTTCCTTCTTGTAAACTGGCTCCATTGTTCGTCTTAGAGCCCTCATTCGCCTGCCGGTCGTGCTCGCACACATATACACATACATATTGTTATTGTTATCCCCTTGTTGTGTATATCCGTTCTCCCAACTCTTGTATTGGCTCCGGCGGTAGATGATTGAGGAAGCAGTAAATAACTGTGCCGTCCATATTTTCATCCGTGTGATGAAATGTTTGGATCGCTGACGTTCTCTTCTCATTATTTCTGTTTTCAACGTTATTTTTTTTTCAGCCGTAGGCGATGAAGACTATTGCCCTCATCTCCGGGGGAAAGGATAGTATACTCTCCATTATCCTCTCGATGCGATATGGGCACTACCCAGTAGTTGTGGCGAACATCGCTCCCGAATGCGACGATGGACGGGAAACTGTGCATGAGGTTGATTCTTATTCTTTCCAAACAGTAGGTCATGAGGTTGTGGAGGAAATCGCCGCGTGCATGCAACTGCCGTTTCGCAGAGGCTACATTCGCGCTGACCAGGCGAAGGTGCAGGATCTTCATTACACGAGCAAGCGGGATGAAGGCGATGAAATTGAAGCCCTCTACAGGCTGCTTCGCTCTGTGAAGGAGGAGTTTCCTGAGGTGGAAGCGGTCACTTCGGGCGCCATATTGTCTAATTACCAGCGCCACCGCGTGGAAGATGTGTGCAGCCGCTTGAAACTCCGTTCACTTGCATTTTTGTGGCAGCGGCCCGCTGAGGAGATCCTTGACATCGCCACCATTCTGCGCGTGGAAGCTATACTGGTCAAGACGGCAACAGTAGGTCTTGTACCGCAAAAGCATCTTGGCACGTCCCTTCTTGCTGCACGTCCAGAACTAGAGAGTATTCAGCGCTTGTATGGTGCGCACGCAGCGGGTGAAGGAGGCGAGTTTGAGACAATTGTGCTTGATTGTCCTCTCTTTAGGGAGAAGCGTTTGGAGGTTGTTGAACTGCGCCCTGTAATTGTGGATAACAATGACTACTCTCCTTCCGGTCATGCGGTACTTAAAGTTGCTCAACGTGCAAAAACAGATGAGGAGAAGGTTGCCGATAAGCACATACTGCAGCAACTGTCGCTCTTTACATTTCCATCGGATCGGATGAAGCACCTTCCTTCTCTTGATCAACTTATCTTCGAGGATTTACAAATGAATGAAAACAAAGCAGCATTCCAAACTCGTAAGTCTGAAGGAGATGTGGAGTATTGGGCGTGTACGTGCGGGGTGTACGACGCCTGTATTACATCAGACAGAGGAGCACAGCAGCGTATCCTTGAGGATGTACTTCGGAAGGCTATCGAAGACGCTTCGAAAATTACTCATGAAGTATTTTTCGTGTTAGTGTTATCACCTAATGTGGATCTCTTTGACTGTTTTTGCGCTGCGTTCTCGATTGCCTTTCCTGACGTGTGCCCTCCCGGTTGCTCTTTCGCCGAGATGAATTCCCTCTCTGCATTCCGACTCGAAGTTCTTACTGCACCGCAGTGCTCCATCGATCGTTCAACTATGGTGGTTCGCAGCACCAGTTGCTGGGGCGCCCCATCGTTGGGACCATATTCCTTTTCAAATATGCTGACAGTTGCAAACGAGTGCCGCACGATTGTGTCCGGATGTGTTGGGTTGGTTTCCACCACTCATCAGTTAGCAACCGTGGCGGACATGGGAGATTTAAATGTAACTTCGATCTCTGAGGTTTGCCATTCCATTGGGATACCTGACGAGGGGACGGTGAAGGAGTTTATTGCACAGTTTGCCTTCATGTACGCCAACAGTGTAAATGGACTAACGTATTTTAGGATTCAACCTAACGAAGTAACACATGTCACTTTTTTGCTAACTGATATGCGATTTGCACCTCTTCTCGGCCCGCTGTGGCGTTGGTGTAGTGCGAAACATGGTGGAGGAAGAGAACTTATTTTCTATAGGGTAACGAATTTGAGTGGAGTCCCTGGGAAATATGTGGTGTGTCGGGTATTACCGGTGGTGCGACTTTTGTGTGGTGCTGCCGTTGAGGCCATATTTGAGAGACGAATCACTGCAGATGAGCGGGAAGGTACTTGATTGGGGTTGGAGTATGTGAAAGTGACATTCCATATGTTTATATCGCAGTGATTCTGAGGACCTGTCCCTGTTTGCGTGTTTTTGTTCCAGATAAAACATGAAAGACAGAAATGTGTGGACTGTTTTATGGAGGGAAAAAACAAAGATAAAAGAAGAATCTTCCTAAGCGGTTAACAATTTTGGTTTAATAACGGTGCCGTTGGCTTCGTGCGGCAAGCTAATGTCATTGTCGAGCGCTGTGTTTTGTTTTGTTTCTTGATCTTTATTTTTTTTTTTCTCATCACGTACCTGCTGATTATCTCTCCCTTCCTTCGTTTTCTACGACGTCTCCCGAACCGGGGCTTAGGTTAAAAAGTTTTGATTGGACTAAAACAGAATCAAAAAAGGAGCCAGAAAGGGGGTGAAGGGAAGGTGACTGAGGTGCAGGGGCTCAGGCGAGGAGAGATTTAGGGAGTGGAAGAGGGAAAGAGTATCCCTCATTTCGTCGGATTGTATAACCTGTAACGGAGTAGCGCGGGTATATTTAATTTGTTACTTATTTCTTACGTATCAGGCAGTTTTGTGCGTTGGTACAATCCTGCATACACACAGGCACAAATAAATAAATAAATATATATATATATATATTTGTGGTGGAGGGACACTCTGAAGGTAGCAGCCTAGTTCGAGCGAGGGATTTGGGAAAGGGGATTGAATCGGTAATTGTGGTGAGACTGGCTTGTATTACACTACCAACTATCACACACACAAAAAAAAAATGGAGGAGAAAGAAAGTGATTCTTCGTTTGTTTATGTCAATGGTGAGAAGTTTAATCTCCTCGAGGATGGTCGTTTAGCTTTGTATCCGAGACTTCCTGAGGGGACTCTCCTCTTTGATCCAGGTAACGTCCCACCACAGGAAGTACCGTTATCTACTGATGCTACAGAGCGTGGTGTCACTGCATGCAGATTACTTCCATATGCGCATTACGAGGCATACGTACCCGATCCCGCAACTGGTGATCTTGTCCCCGTCACCGGCGGTTATGTTTGCGCGTATGTATCGAATTTACCCCCGAACACAACAGCTGAAATGCTCGGGCGCTTTTTTGAAGCATTCGACATGGTAGCGGAAGCCGACATCTTTACGGATCCCACAGGTGCGTGCACGGGACGCGGTTGGGTCGTGTTACAGGATCCCGCAAAGTTGCTTTTAGTACCGCCTGTCATGGAATTTTTCCCCCGCAACTTCATACATGTCGCCCTTAGTGACATCATTCCCACACCCGCAATGTTCCGATCAATCACTGAATCGTTGTTACAACCGCCTAGTTCAGTCGCTGACCTCGGACCTCAGTTGAAAGCGTGTATTGATCAGTGTGGGAACGGGAAACACGTTAACAACACGGAAGTGCGGAAGGGTGATGGATTGGCAACCATGCCCATTCTTCATGCACCACTGGACACGAGTGTTGTAAACTTGGACGCTTATTACTTTGTTGTGGTGATGTCGAGAGAGGATGCTGAGAGGTCCGTCGAAGCCGGTTTTTTTCGAACTGAGCCAGAGAACCAGCGTGCTTTTTATAAAGTAATGGACAGGGGACCAGTTATAATTATCGTTGTTCTGCAGCGGTGCTCCGCTGTATTTGGTTTTGGTCAACTTCTTTCACCCGTTGACGATGGTACCGGTGATTCGCTTTGTTTCATACAGTGGATGAAGCATGGCGTGTTCCTTGAGGAAACTGATTTAAGGGGTCCGCAGAGCGTTCCACTTTCGAAGATGCGGGATGGAATTCCATTGAAACCGGAGATAGGGGAGGGTATATGTTACTTGGCGAGTGGTTATTTACCAACAGCGGCTGTGCAGGACATGTCTAAACGAGATGCGCGCCATGGGAGGCAGCGTCCAGCGGTGGGTTTAACACCTCGCCAAACAGGCGGGAGGCAAATGGTGCGACCACCTCTTCTGCCGGTGCCACGGGGTCAAATGATTGCTGCTCAGAATTACGTTAAGGGACCTCCAGTGGGTCGTAACGGAGGTTATGGTGGGGGTAAAGCAGTCCTGAACCCTCGTCGGCAGTTTTAATTCCATAATTTACTCGTACGATACGTGCAACTGCCATTGTTGTGGTTGACGTTAAACACGACCATGGTATTATGTGGCAGATCTTATTCTTTTCTTCCTCTGGTATAGGGTGTCTTTTTTTTTCACCTGGGTCGTTTTTGTCGTTCATTATGGCCTTGGTGCTGAGAGGATGTGTTTAACGTCACGCCCCCCTAACTAAACTTCCTAGAAGATGCGTTTACAAAGTTCAGGGTCCACTGTGTACGCTTAACGTTACGCTCCCCTATCCTTTGTTTATTCATTTAGCGCAGTGCTTGTATTATTTATTTCTGATGGTCGTACGTGTTCGCAACATTTTTCTAGCCGCCCTCCTTTATAAAGGTGCTATTGTCAACACTGTTATTTTGTTTCGTGTAACTGTAGGCGTGTGGCGGTAGTCCACATTATTATATTTTTTCTTGGTTATTGTCATTTGCGGAATCAATGCACTTTTCTGTTCAAAAATATTCGTGAGATGGTTAGTCTTGCTTTATTTCTGTTTGTTTCCTTCTGCTCAAGCAGTGCAGTTGCCTCCACACGTCATATATATATATTTGTATTTTACCACATCTTTGTATTAGGTAGTTATATATTTTTTGTTTACCTCTTTTTTTTAGTTGTGCTCTCTCCTTTACCAAATGACTATGTGGTTTCCTGCCGAGACGGTACCCTCCTCAGCGCGGAAGGAAGGTGTGACGCCTCGTGACAACGGTGGTCTACTTTCGATAGGTTGCGACTGCGCCTGCCATTCGCCCCCACGTGACTTCAGTCACATTTTGGAGTCATCGCACGTAACATTCGCAAATTCGAGTCGCGGTGTGTCTTACAAGGGAATTGATCCACCGGTCAGGATGAGGTCATCAATTGGTTCCGGTGCCCGCACGCAAGATTTACAAGTTTCATCTACCAGTCGCCGTAAGCGTGCGAAAACGAGTAATAATCGTGGCGCTCTGCACGGTGTTGAAGAGTCTTACTTGCAGGAAATTGATCATCTGCAACAGCTTGCCAAGCAGTTTGATGAGGAGCGAAGTGAGGCTGTTGATCGAGCTGAAGAAATGCGTGCGGCGTACGAACGTTCTCGTCAGCAAAGTATCTTGAAAGAGCGTGAGATCCAGTCACTTGGGGATCAGATGCACCGTTTGCAGGACAAGTTACATAGAGCCGAATATCAGCTAACGTCAGTGCAGAGTATTTGCAGACGTGATGCCGAGTTTCACCGTGAGCAACAACTGTTGTTATTTGAAGAAAATGAACGGAACACTCGAGAGGCTCTTGTGTTTGCGGAAGCCAGTTGGAGGACGGTTATTCAAGAAAGGTGCTCAAACACTATGTCAGCTCTTGCCCATAAGCAATACTCAAGTGTAGAAAGGCACTCTGAAGAATTGGGTGTTGCGCGCCATGGCTGTCGAAGTGAAAAAACATGGAATCAAGCGTACACCGATCGACCCGTGAGTTGTCCTGCGCAGCGCTGCACGTCAACTTCACGTCAATACTCAGGGCAACAAGAAGAAGATTGTTGGGCAACTCCAGCAACTGGTATGAAAAGTACTCTCTTAGCGGAGCTGCATCAGTCGAAGAAGCGAGCGGATGAAACCATCGAACAGCTAAAACGGGAGTTAGAGGAGAAGGAAGAGGTGATTGCGTCGCTTCGAAACCAGCTCAATCTCCAAGAGGAAGGACTGCAGAAGGTTCCGAGGGCTGGCGGATCCGACGAGTCATTGATGATGGAAATGCAGGCGGAAATCGATGACTTACTTCTAAATGAACTTCTCCTTACTCACAGTTGCGAGCGTTACGCCCTTGAGACAGAGGCCATGGAGGAGTTAACATATGCTTTGCGTTGGCTTCTGCAGCAACACGCGTTCGCTTTGCAGGAGGCTCCCTTTATCACACCGCAGAGGACGCCAGCGGGAAGCAAACAACCTGTTTTGCCACGAACGCCTGGAACTTCTCCACATCTCGTTGAAGTTCACTCTGCTGCATCTCCGGGCTGCAACGATGTTACCACATCGGTTGCGGAGATGCGCGCTATTGTTGGTGACACCGTGCTGGAAGTGATAAAAAAGGAACTTCAGGGATGCCTTTTACCCATAAGATTATCTGTAGAGTCCATGCGCGCGTCTTCTGAGGAGTTGATCGGCGACTTGAGGAAGGCGGTGAGGGATGCAGGATACAATGCTCCACAACTAACCCCATCAATTACCATGGGAGAAATAAAAAGTGAACACGCGGCCCTTTTGCGTAATATTCAACGAAGTTTGGACGACATGAATACGACAGTTGCACCGCCTCTGTGTACGGAACTGAAGCAGCTTCGTGAGACGGTTGTGAAGGTGGGGCGGCTAACAGCCCACAACAATAAAGTTATGGACGATAAGCTCAGCGACATTCTTCATTGCCAATCTGCTGTCTCGCGGCAAATGATCCTTTCTGCTCTTCCATGCGATGAGAAGCTGGATTTTTGCCGTACTCCTGTGGCGGAGTGTTCGACGACGGTGCCACCAGCCAAAGTGAGTCTAAGTCGTGAGGGAGCCAATGCGATTTCCAGCGTTGGCGGGGGTTTAAATTACAATGCCGAAAATGTACTTTCAGATGGGGGAAATGAGAGTGGAGTTTCCATTAAGAAAACGCAATCGCACGAGAGTAGTGGTGCTTATGTGGACTCCACGGGACCCGCATTTCATGATTGGGATGTAGAGAGCTCCGATAGTAAGTTTATGGTTCCTAGTATGGATGTGTCAATTATACGAAAAACACCATATGATATAGAAGATGCTTAGAGCAAACGAGGTAATGGGATTTTGATTCTTTCATACGATAGGAGTAAGCAAATTTCCCCTTATTTTCTGGCTTCTCTCATATCGCTTTGTTCTGTCGAGTTGTGAAGGGATTCAATATGAGTGAACAGGGCCCAAAGAAATAAGGGCTAATATACAATTTTTCAAATGTATGTGTCCCCTCCCTTCCAATATCTTGTCGTGAGAGGCAACCATAGATTGTGTCGACATTTATAGTGGAGACACTCTTAGACACACATGTAGTGGTGGAAACCGACTATTTTGCGTTACTGTTGTCGCTGTAACTTCAAAGCGGGAACATTTGGGTTTGGTATTTCTTTCAACATGTTGAAGTTTTGTTTCTACTGCTTTAGTAGTTTCTTTCCTGCTTTTATTTTTTTGCGTCCTTTGCTCCCATTTAATCACTTCTGCTCCTCATGCATTGGGAAACGCTTCCCTTTATCCCCCGTTTACATGATGCGTCTTATCCATTTCCGCTGCATCTATGAATGGCGCTTCCCCGTTTTCTTCCTTCCGCACCCCTCAAAAAAAAAAAAGAAAAATACACTTCCTTTCCTGTGTAACTAATTAACCATTTTAAAATTCTATTGTCCATATTTACGCAGAGTGTGACCTCGCCACTGTGCAAAGGTTGGAATCATGTTCCCTGGGTCAAAAAGGTCGAGGGAAGAGAATAGTGAAGGGGAAGGTGCAATACAGGAAACCTGCCCCGCCACTTTCCAGCACATGTCATTGGAGTTGGATGAGATTACGAAAAGTGTCGGCAGCGTTAACGGTGCTGTACTGCAGTCTGTAGTGCGAAAGGCGCAGCAACTTCAGCGCACGTTAGAGGGATCACGCACTTCAAATGCCGAATTATGGAAGCAGATGTCGCGATGCCAAGCGAACCGTGTAGTTACTGCCCTTTCACATGCTCGTATTGCGGATGACTCTCGGCAGAAAACCCTCTCAATAGGTATTATGAAGGAGCAGTTAGAGAGTTCTACCGCCCTTGCCGTGGGTGAACTGATGAAAGGTTTCGACTCAGCGAGTAAGACGACAATTGCTTTGTTTTCATCGCAACTGGAGGGTGAGCAGCAAATAAATGAAAAACTTGTGGAACGTGTGCAGAATCTTCTCCGGGGTGCGCTTCAGGCCCTTCAGGTGTACTCGCAGAGGGCTCTAGATGCCGACCTCTCGGCATTGAAAAAGGACGTTACTATTGCCCGTCTGCAGAGTTCTCTTTCCTTTTATCAGAATGCATCCCTTCGCCATCATGAAGAGGTGCTTTCTCTTATCGATATGGTGCGCATTTTGGCTTCAAAGGGTAAGGATGCAGACCATGTGAGTTCACAACTTCGTCAAGCAAAGGCCCACGTACGCCTCCTTGAGAAACATTTGGACCTTAGTGGTGTTGTGCATGCTATAGTTCCCCCAGATTTCGTGCCCGTACAGCCGGGAACGGAGCCGCCGAATCCAGCGTTGCAGCGTACCGCACCGGAGTACTTTGCCCTACGACTACTGCAGCACCGTGATGTGACGTTATCTGAGCTTGTCGATGCGTGGCAGCGGCAGGAGTCACGTATTGCGGAGGCGGAGGCGAAATATGTCGCTCTTAAGGAGTCAGTTGCCGTGTTGCGACGGGAGGCGCTGACAGTCCATGAGCACTTCATTGAGGAGCGGCGGAGGCGGGAAGTAGTGGAACACAGGTTGGCGGATTTGGTGCGTGAGCGTATTCATCCCAGTGGTAGTGAATCGCTTTCGCAGCAGCTGACGCAACTGCGCATGGACTATACAAGGGCTCTCGATAACTCCGTTCAGATGGCGACATCTCTGAATATGGCGCGGGAACAGTTGTCTGACGAGAGGGCCAAGTGCGCGGAGTTGGAAAGAACCGTCCAGCAATTGAAAGATGATTCGGATGCAGGTAAGGTGGTACACACGGTGGCTGCACTGCGACGGTACTATGAGGAGGAGGTTTCTCGTTTACGGAATGATACAGTAAATGCAGAAACGCAATGTGCGCTGGCCGTCGCGCAAGCCGAAACGCAGCAACGAGCAACAAGAGAGGTAGAGGAAGCACTTAAGATAACGGAGCGCACAATGACTGATGTTTCATCCGCTCTGCAACGTGTCGATTCCAAGCGAGTTGACGACAAGGGGAGAAGACATCAGGGCGGGAGTGGTGTCGTACAGTCAGGTCAACTGGCTGCTGAAGTCAAGGACGCGGTTTCACGGAGTGAAGCACACTTTCAGAAGGCAATAACCTCCTTTGAAGCAATGTTGAATGATAAAGCAGCGCAACGTGAGGAGGACTTGCGTGCCTTTGGGCAGCAGGTTTTGCGGCTGATCGCAACGTTTGAGTCACTGCAATCGGTTGCTAGCGCCGCGAACGATCGTTCGGAAAACGCTGCCGTTGTTGTGGATGTGACAATGGAGAGACACCAACGTGACGAAATTCGCTCTTTGCTGCGGGAGACCTTGGCGCAGACATTACATTTCTTATCAAATAAACTTGAGACAACTCAGATGACGGAGACCAATTTGTTGGATGCTGCCATCAACGACGGGCAAAACGTGAGTATGCTACTGGACAAGGTGCGTGAGGTGACTAAAGAACGAGATTTGGCATTGGAGCGGCTTGCCCGCTGCGAGCAATTGATTGATCAGCATGGTTTGGTTGCGATGGATCGTGTGCTGATGCACGAAGCACCAGTAGACAATTCGCTTGACGCTGTGGAGGCTTCCGAGCAGATAGCAGCAATGCGGGAACAACTTACATCACTTCAGGCTGTGCGAGATGCAGCCATGACCGAATTGGCAGCATTACGGGAAGAAAAGCAAAATATTAGCGAGGATGCCGAACACACTGCTCTGCAACTGAAGCTACTGAAGAACCACAACAGCGACCTTTTGTCGTCGTTGCAGGAACATCTCACACGCGAGACAACCCTGGTAGAGCAACTGCATCGTCAGCAACGACAACTCCAACAGATTGCTGCGGACGGTGAACAGTCACCTCCAGCCAGCAACCCCGAAGAGCGTGTGGAATGCATGAAGGGACCACTTGGACAACAGCTAGAGGAACTGTGTAGTGGATTCACTGCTGTGAAAGAGCAGCTCGTGTATTTGTCGGAAACGATACCGGGGAACAGTGGAGAAAAGGAAGCCATAGAGTCTCATTTACTTCGATCTGGCGTGAGGCAGGTGGCGGATACGTTGCGGCAGGCGCTGCAGCGGGCGGAGCTGTTCCGAAACTCCCTTCAAACAGAGACAGCGGCTTTAGATGTTGCGGAGGAAACGGAACCATTGCAGGGCGCCGACACGGCAACCGAAGGCGAGCAGGGACAGTTAGCCGCCCTGAAGGAGCAGTTGGCTGCCGCAATGAGTGCGCACGAGTCGCTCATTAGAGGAAGAGATGAAGAGTTGGCGCGTTTGCGTGCAGAGCTTGCGGCTTCTGCGAGTAGAGAGGAGTCGCTACGTAAGGGCCACGAGGAGTTACAAAAACAGAATGCCGATATTCAGGAAAAGGCGATGCGACTACTGCACGTCAACAAGCAACTTGTGGAGAGAGTCAAAACCAGTCGAACTGAAGGAGAATCCCAGTCCAGTTGATTTTTGTTTGAACCACAGTAAAGGTTCGTAGCGCCTTACGTCTGCTAGTCAGGTTGTATGGCAATTCGTGTACGTGTACGTATGCTCGCGTGTTTTTTTTTAAAGTGAGCAACTTCCAGTTTGTTGGCATTTTATTGTCATAGTGGTGCAAGTACTACCGTGATTGTCTTGTTCTGTTACCCTCTGCTGCTAAGCCGATGATTTTCCGAAACCGGTGTCCGCCTGGAGGTGCCGTTATCGCGTGCAGTATAGTTTTCAGATATCGCACATCCTAATTTCTCTCCCTCCCTTTGCCTCTGTTCATTCAATTTTAATATAATTTTCTTCTGTAGTTGTAGAGGAACTTTACCGTCCAGCACGCAAAGATGATGAGTGATCGCAAGACCAATGTAAAACTGAGTGACATCAGTGAAGAGATGCAAAACGATGCACTCCTGGTAGCTGCCCGCGCCGTGAAGGAACATCAACTTGAGCGAGATATTGCTGCGCACATCAAAAAAGAGTTTGACAAGCGTCACAATCCCACGTGGCAGTGCATTGCCGGCCGAAACTTTGGCGCTGATGTCGTGCACGAGAGCAAGCACTTCATTTATTTCTACGTTGGTCAGATTTCCATTCTCCTGTGGAAAACAGGTTGAGGCACCCACACAACCCGTGTTGCGGCATTAGAAAACAGGTCAGTTGTCGTCTTTTCTCGTTTTTCGTCCTTTTCCCCCTCTTCAACCTCTCTCTGTTTCTGCCTGCGGGAATAAACAAAAAAAGGAGAAAAAAAAAGGAAAAACATGTAGATACATACTTCCCTCTCAACTATTGAACTGCGACTCCCGTGACGATTCGTCGATGTGGTTGACAAGTGTCAAATTGGGCAATGAGAGCATGTCATGCTTTCTTGCCTGCCATATTTAGTTGCGGGTCCCGTTACCAAACTGAAACTTTCGCATTTGTTTCTTCTTTTCTTCTTCCTCTGTCGATAGTTTAAGTATCTAGGAAAGTTATGGCCAATATTATTGGAAACTATTATCAACTTGCAGGCGTACCAACACGGTCGAGGGCAAACCCCTACACGTAACGACATTGATGTCGTTAAACTGCAAATGAACACATTCATATCTGTAAAATAACTGTCGGGAACGGCCCTAATCGCTGTGAAGAATTGAAAGGCCCATGCTTTAATGTTTGCGACGGCTCCCATAAAGGTGTGTTGCGAGATGTGTTGTAATCTTGCTTTTGAGGAAACTGTTTTCCCGCTCTCTCTCTCTCGATATATATTTATATATAACGCCTTATTTAGGTGGTGGTGGCGCTTCATCACGCAGTATTTCACAAGCTTCCGTGATGTATTGAACCTTTTTATAGGAGTGTTTATGTCAATTTGGCTTTAGGTTACGCCTGGAGTTGAGACGGAGTGCAATTGTCCCTTTGAGCGGATTTGTGAATATTCCAGTTAGAAATTCCGCTTTCAGTTTGGTTTGAAGGGGATAATGATTGAGAATTCGTGATTCTTTATCACACTCTTATTCGAGTTGGAATACACATCAATATGTGTGTATAACTTTGATTGGGATTATCAGTTTCCCTTTGCTGTAATAAATACTTCATCTCAAGGGGGAATGCCGAAATGATTTCATGAACAAATGAATTTTCTTCATCAGTATGTTAATTTGTGAAAAACTTTCCGCACAATGTTTCCAGAGGTGGGTACTCGAGTATTTTTTGGAGTGTTTTTTTGTCCCTCTGCATTTGGATGTGATTGAGAGGGCTTTTTGCCTGTTTTTTTTTTGAAGAGTGCCCTTTGCATGAGAGCGGCGTCTTAGGCCGCATTTTTTGTGCCTTACGTCAAGCCACATTTGTTCTGCCCGTGCTGTTGAATGAAGATCCCGTGATGTTGCGTTGGTAGTAACGTCACATTGCATATGCCATTCGGTGTAGTTCATATATTATATTACATTATATAATATTATATTATATTTCGTATTGTGCTGCTACTTACGTTTTTCGGGCGTTGTTTTGTCACTGAAAAGTTGTTTTTTTTTTCGCCTTGACACGTCTCGCTTTTAGAGAAGCAGGGGGAATCACTTGCTTATATAAATATATGTATGTGTATGTGCCTTTGTTTGAAAGGAATGTGCATTGTCAAATTCCCCTTTGAACTGAGAATTCGCAACTCATGTGTCTCATAAATGCGTTGTGGCTACTTTTTTTTTTTTCACCGACGTTTTGCTGACTCGTTCACTGAATTTTCCTCCGCTCTCGCACCTCTGATTGCATAATGATTCCTTCTTTGGTTTCTATACCTGATTATTATTATTATTATTTTTTTATGTGGCCACGAAGTCGCATGCTGTGCGATCGGTACATTTCTTATGGTGATGTTTGGGAGTTCCTGTGTTCGCCCACCGTGCTTCCCCTGCATTTCAAGTGGCACTGTCTTTGAATGAGCAGTGTTTGTGCTTGCGCGCAAAGCTCACACGTTTCATTTTTTTTTCCTTTCCTTTAGTGATAGAGATGAAAAGCCGTGAAGTTATGGCGATTTGTATGCATAATGAAGCGGAAGCACCACAGAGTGTTTTTTGCTTACTGGCGTGGATGTTCCTGTCGCTTTTTTTTCTTTCCGTTTTAACTCTGTTTGCCCCTAGTTCCTACCTTTCGGTCGTTTAGCTTTAATAACTGATGTTGGTGCCACCGTGTACTTTTGCGTGTCTTTAAACTTGTTTAATACCTTCATACCAACCATTCTTAATTTATTAAGTAATACTGGAAAGCAGGTTCCTGCAATGCTGGTGGCAGTTCGAGAGTTCCGCCCCGACGAGGCGCGCCGCGTGTTTGGCGGTTGTCCGCGAATGCGTTACACAATTAATAACACCGGTAGTGAAGTTACAATCGCAGATGTAACGGACTCCAGGGCTCATCAAGTGCTAAAGTGTGACCTCTTCGCTCAATCAAACAGGAAGATTTTTGATCACGTTGTTCTGCCAGTAGCGCGTGCAATATTGCCTCCGTTTGCTTCGTCAGAATCCGTCATTGTAGTAGATGGAACTGAAGTAACTCGTAACTGTACATTGTTTGATGCAACGGAAGGGCTTTTAGCTCAATGTTGTCGGTTGTTTATGTCCTTGTCGGTGGATTTAACTGCAGCGTTGTTAGAGGCCGTTTCATTAACCGCCATGGAGTTTGGTGATGACGGTTTTGTAAAGGATTTGATTTTAGGTGTCTCATTAGCTGCAAATAAAAAAAGTAAAGCCGACCTTGGGGGTTCTAGCGATGATCATGCTAGTGAGAGTGCAACTGCTCTCCTCCAGGATGTATCATGCTGTGAAATAAAGGACGAATATGCCATGAGAACCGTACTGGAGTGTGTGCGTGGATCTGTTTCCTCTGGATGTAGTCAATTGTTCGGGTTGTCTCTGAAATTCGCCGCTTCTTCACGACAAAAGAACACAACGTTATGGTTTGTATCACTTTCGGCCTCAGAACGGGCACGTAGCGTCTGTTCAACACGACACTGCATAGTCACGGCTGCTCAACTTCTCGAATGCCGTGCGCCTCATGAGGTGCGAATCACCACTGCGCTCTCATCTCTAGTTGAACCTGCGCTACTTGGCCGGCGTCCGGGGTTGTGGGTTTCATGTTTTGCTCCCGCCACTCCTGTTGGAACAAAATTCCCGGAAACGTTTAGGGAATCATATCGTATAGCTGCCACAGGAGCCCACGTGTATGCTTCGCGCAACGGCATCAGTACTTCTTGCTCCATGTGCCTCCTTAAAGAATGGATCTGTGCCTGTGAAGGGGGCACAGCGACGCACATTGCAGATAAACATGTTGTGGGAACTAGCAAATTGGGGGAAAAGACTGACGATTTTGTATTTTACACGACGCGAGTAAAGGGACCCGAAAGACAAATCCAACGTCACATGGGAGGGGAAAACGGTATGGGCGGAGGGAAAAGTTGCTTGGCTTCAAACAAAGCATCTTACGAAAAAGTGGGATGTGCTACAGCGGCTGTGAATCACAGAAATGATACAAGTGGTGCTGAAGTTGCAGACGTTAACTCGAAGAGCGATGAATTTATAAAAGGGTGTAGCAATAAGTGCCATGATTGTCGGATCGATTCATCTGCTCATGGAAAGCACCGATGCCCTCGGTGCCCTTTTGAAGTTGCACATGGAACGTTGTGGTTTAGGTTATTTGTTCACTTGCAAAGTGAGTTAGATCGTTATGCGAGGCGTGAGCACGTCTATCGGCGTTGTGTTATGAGCCTGAAAAGGGCCCTCGTCTCTCGGCAGGTTACTTCCACTGAAGCAGCGGATAAGTCTGCACACCACAAGCAAGAGCTCCCTCTGCAAGGAGGGGAAAATAATCTTCAGGAAAATTCTGGGTGTAAAGCTGAAAAAGATGACCAGCGGGTTGAACGCCTTCGCGAGGAGTTTCGAGAGATACAAAAGTCTGATACGAGAACAGAGCGTGCTCTTGAGACATTTCTCGAGGAACTACAAGAGGAACGGAGACGCCGTGAGGCAAACGAAGAGAAGATGCGTCAGTTATTGTCATCTTTCAATCCAAAGGAGTATAATCACTCTGCGGAGGACTTAGTTTCGGTACTTCAGAAGAAGTGTGAGGCTGTGCAATGTCGGGAACAACCGGTTGAGGATGCACCAAAAGCTGAAAGAGAACAGTCCACTCATGGTTCAGCGGCATCGAAAACGGATTGTGCACCTTCTGTGGAGCAGGTCCTTTCTCCAAGCAAAATTAAACCTCCCTGGATGTTGACTCCTTCCTCTGATTCATCACTGAGTAACGTAAATGTCCTCAGAGGGTCTCGCAAATCTTCCCGTGTGGAGTCTTCCAGTTAGTGCCCGAAACGAAGGAGGAGGAAGGGGAGAGGAGATTATGTGCAGAAAATGTTGTCCGCCAGCGGCAACTGCACGGAACCGCTTTCACGACGGATGCACCTCTTCTTTACTTGTTTCCGCTCCTTTGAACTATGTAGTAACGAGGGGATATCAGACTTTCTAGTGTGTGTGTCTACGTTTGTGTAACATTATTGCTTATACATCAGTTAAGCGCAGCTATATATATATATATATATTTACGGGGGTGCTGCTGCTTCTCTTTTTTTCTTTTTTCTTTTCCTTTTTTACCTCTGCGTTGGACATGTAATAGATGCGGCAGAGGTGCACCATCACTTTATTTGTATAACATCACGAGTATTTCACCGGTGCCTGAGCAGGTCCGTGTATATTTACGATAATGTTTTGCGTGGTCCTCAATGTTTCACGATGTGGTGTACAAGCCGCATATGGTGGCGGTTTGGAACTATGATGAATTCGTGCGGCCTCCATTTCTGAGCCTTAATGGAAATGTGCTGACTAAGTGTGCATCCTAGTGGAAGCGAGGCGGAACACGAACGAGAGGAAACTTTCTAAAAAAAAGAATGCCCAGGAGGACGCTGGGATACTACGTTTCTTTTTTTTTTTCCTTTAAATATGTTTTTCTTAAATTTAGTATCCTTCCCTTTTCCCTCTCATTTGCTTTTGCATTATAAAGGTGGGATGAAACGTCTACGCCGCTTCGATAGCGACAGCGATGACGATGATGCGGATGGATATGTGGAGGAGCCACTTCTTCGGTACACTCGTGACGATAAGGATGAGATGTTGTGGGCAATGGGATTAAGAACGGAGGAACCGGACGTCGAAAGTAATGGAGCTGGAAGTAGCAGTGGTTGTGGTGAAACCGTTGAGGGTTTTGTAACTGATGTGTGCGATGGACAAATGCGCGAATCATACCAAAGCGCGTCAAACGTACGCCCTCCAGCAGTAGCGACGAGGAGGCGACATGCCGCCCTTCGTGAGGATCGAGATGTTCCGGATCACTGGAAGGGACTGATGTCAGAGGAGTTACTTCAGGTGTACTTCACAACTTTAAGTTACGCAGAATCAGGGCACTCACTAGATGATAAGCTCCTTGCGCAGTATTTGCCGTACTCCGAAGAAAGGTTCCGCCCAGTGGTGCGTGCGGATGAGCGGATATGGGAAAATTCATATTGTATTAAACCCGGTTGGCGATGGGACGGTGTCGTCCGTGGCGTTAGCACCACAAATTGATAGTTGCCGTGCGATTGCGTTTCCTTCCTGTTAGTTGTACCTGCAGTTTCTCTTCTTCTTACTGTGCAGTCCCGACAAGTGAGGTGGTCTTTAGTTCTAAGGCTGCAATTGCCACTATTAACAGTTTTGTGGCGCCGATAAGAAATGAAAATACTGACATGTAAAACACATGTCCAGATGTAGTGGTTGAATGCCTCATTCACTCAACCTCTTTGGTGGAAGGTTTGTGGTCACCTTATGAGTTGATGGGTACAGAAGTGAAGGAGTGCCTTGTGAGTGTTTTTCTTTTTGCTCTTTGTTTTCGTGAGGTGGAACAGATGCACAAATGTGTCCGTCCGAGGTTCTGAAACTCGTTTCTGTTTTCGTTTTTGAAGAAGTCAGTTTCTGCACTGTTTTTTTTTAGGATATGAGTTCGCCTAATTGTTGTCCTGATGACGGCCCTGTCGATATGCAACCCCGAAAACTGGATGAGATGAGATCTCCTCCGGCTGGGGATAGTGATGATGTGGTGGATTATATGCAACAAGCGCTGACATCTGCACGGAAAGCGGCTTACTTCTGGGGATCATTAACCGCCACAGTAGTACCCGGTTATTTCGGACGAAAGATGGGTCTTGTGCACGATTTTCTCCACTGGAACTTCATAACGGATAGGTGCATACTTGGAGCTCTTCCCGTTGTCACAAAGTTTGGAGACAGTGGAAACCACTTGGTGCAACTTGCCGGACAGCTGAGGACTAAAGATCAGGAACTAGGACTTGTTGTTGCGTGCATGGAGGAAATTGAAATACAGGGTTTTGGTGTTCCGGTGATAACCTTCGCTGATGAGACAGCCTGGCGCCAATATGTTAATCCGGATGTCGAATACTGCCATGTTCCATTGGAGGACGCGACAGCAGACGTCTCTTTCGATGTGGTTGTTTCTGCAGTTGAGCAGATTTATCAGTGTGTTGATGTGAGGAAGGAGACCGCTTATATTCATTGCAAAGCAGGCAAGGGCCGCAGTTGGATGATGGTCATGTGCTACCTCACCACGTATGGGAATATGAAATATGCGGATGCTGAGAATCTTGTCCGGGCCAATCGCCCTCAGGTTAGTCCGTCGCAACCCCAACGAGACTTTGCTATGTGTTTCGCTCAGCGGATGAAGGCATGCAAAAATGCGGCTTCGTGTTTGACCCGGTCGTAAAATGTCTGATGTAGTGAGTTCTGTGTTTAGTTATTGCTTCGCCCCTGGTCTTTCCAATCCTATTTTTTAAATTTTTTTCTCTATTTTTCTTTACTTCCTGCTGCTTTTCGTTCTTCTGCAGGGCGTACCGTTGTGATACACATGTGTTTTACTCACATGTGGTTTCTGTAATTTGCTGGTAAATTTGCGGGACAGGGGTGTGAACCTTGCGCTGCGCTGTTAGGTTCCACTGCCTATCGCTGACACAGTATTAAAACAACGCCTTGCCGTAGTTGTTGAATGCTTTCTAGTTTACGTAACCTGCTTATATTTAGGGACAATCCACCGATGTTTCATTTTCCAGAGAATGGATTTCATTTCGTAGATACGAACGGACTGTGTGGCTTGTGCAGCCCCGTCGCACCAACTCATAGTGATGATTGTGGACAAGTGCGTTGCCACGCAACTGATTTCTTACAACGAGATGGGTGCTATGTGAACATTTTTTTTTTGGTTGCCTAACGAGATGGATGTTTAAAGTTGTTTTGAAGCTTTCCTTTTTTTTTTACTTTTTTCTTTTTTGTAGTAGTATTCAAGAATTGCTTTAATGAGTTTGACACTGGGAGAATTAAGTGATGCCATTGCTTCACTTGCGGAGGGTTGCAGCATGGAGCAGCTAAGTGGCCTTGCCCAACAGTGCGAATCCCATCTGGCAAACGTTGAAGGAATCATTGACGCAGTAGAGAATGCGCTTCGTACATCGCACGGTGGGCAGCGACTGGTACTGTGGTTCTTTATTGATCGACTAGCAAAGCAACACGTAATTTTTCTTGATTCCCTCCGGCCCCGCCTGCGATCCCTTGCCACAACAGCAGCGCCAGCAGCAGACGGTCCCGAGTGGGCCGATTTCAAAAGCCTTCTCAAATATTCTATTGCAGTAGTGTTTGGTGCTCCTCTCGTGTCTCTGATTTTATTAGAGATTGATCCAGAAACACAGAAGGAAACAGCGCGTAATAATGCCAGTGCATCGGAGCGTGAGCGCGGTGTTGTGGCGCTTCACAGCTGCGCTCTGAGGACTGCTGGTGCCTTTTCGACGAAGGCTGTGATGACAGAGAGGCCCGCGGGGGCTAAACACATACTTCAAGTAAAAACTATTGATAGTCAGGTTGCAATGAACATGGCGAGCAGTTATGCACCAGCACGACCTCAAGAAATTGCTGTTCCTGAGGTTCAACCTGATGCCGATGCACCGCAAGGTTACATGAAAGCGGTTCCTGCAGAATACCTGAAGAATTATCAAAACGCGCGGCGAAAACGCCTTCGAGAGATTATGGATCGGAACCGTGAGGAGATGGACCGCCGACAGGAGGCGGAGCTTCTTAATGCAGTCCGTGGTGTAGCAGCTGAGAATGGCAAAGTTCCCGACTACTCTGATGTTGTTATGCCTTTAGAGCTTCCTCGTGACGAACATGGCGTGAAGCGCGGGTTTTTCCCACTTGGGGTGCGGTTCATTCGTGAGGCGATACGAAGTTGCGGTGGTGCGGTTGAATTGGATGTGTTGGTTAACCGTCTGTCTACTTTAGCAAGCAAAGAGGTTGTTGCCGAGTTCGGTGACGTGCGTGAGTTTATTCTTATCCACCGTCCCACTTTTCGTGTAACAAATGAAAAGGACCGTTGGATCGTGCGTCTCGCTGGCGATGAGAACTCTGATCCGACGTGGGAATCTATGCAATGTCCGCTATGTTCCAAGGTTTTGCGGGGGAGGAACCTCGCGCGTCACGTTAACTGCAGGCTTTGCGTAACGACACAAATTGCCCTTGGACTTCACGGTGAGGTGCGGAGCCCCATATCCGAACTTGCTTTCGTGGCGAAGTCTATAATTGACCGTGCAAATACATTTGATGACTGGGACCTTGAACATTTTGCTGAATGTATAGAGCGTGCGGCTGCATGTAGGCGCTTTAAACTTTCCTCACAGGCAAAGTTTGCCCCAGTCTTGAAAGCAATGCGTGTGGTACGCAACAGGTGGTTAGCGCGCAAGGGTGTTGCAGAAGTTGCCGACGCTGTTGTGAATCCTGGTGATGCGGCTATTGTTAATCTATTTCGTGTTATTGGGCGTAACGTTAACAGATTACCTATTCCCTGGATTGATATGGGAGACGTGGTTGACATGTGTAGTCGGTTTTCCACCGGCGTGCTACCGCCTTTCAACCCACCACCCCGACCAGCCGATCCCCGGATTAATTTAAACAATGAATATCCGGGGTTTTTACTGTGTGAAAGCGAAGTGGACGATGAAGATGAACCGAGTGATGATGAGGACGCCTTCTCCGATGATGATGCGCCGACCTTCGTGTTTGCACCTCCTGTTGATTTAGCCGAGACACTCATGACAGCAGGTTTTGAGCGGGACACGAAGCGACTGCAGCATCGGATGCGAACAGCCCCACCGTTGGTGTTGCAACGGGTACTGAAGGGAGACCGTACACAAACTCAAAGGGACATGTATGCTGATGTTGTAGCGTCTGGAAACTACATTTCTGCTACTCAGTGAATCCGCTGGCGTACTTACGGTGAGGAGTGGGCATTACTCCCTGAGTGAGGGGGAAAAACAACATTAAGGGAATCATTCACTGTTAAGCGAATATGCTTCATTATTATTAAGCGTCCTGTCACCTTTTGGCACAGCATCCTTTTCCTTTATCGTTTAATATTGGCTGCATCGTGCTATATCTTTTTTTATTGTATTGCTGTGATAATATATATTTTTGTCCTTTCTGCTTATATATTTTTCTCGTTCTGTTATTCTCACCATAGCTGCGCACCATACATAAGGTAGCCCCGAAAACACCTCACACAACCCGGCTCAACTTGTTTTTTCCTAATAAAAAATTAGGGCAACCTATTCCGTTTTGTTTTTGTTAACTTTGAGGGAGAATGCATGATGGAAACTTTCTGAAGGAGGTTACTGCGGGTTCAGTTGGTGGCGCACTGGCAACTATAGTGGAATACCCACTGGATACCATAAAAGTGAGACTGCAGGACGACCCACACCGTTACCGTGGGAGTTTGAGCTGTATCATAGAGATAACTCGCAGTGAGGGCATTTTTGGTGGTTTTTTTAGGGGACTTCCATTACCCGTGATTGGTGCAGCTGTGGAAAATGCCACTCTCTTCGCTACATATCGCGAAGCCATAGGCCCGGCGCAGGATCTCTTTTACAGAAAGCGGTGTGAGCCTGACACGGAACCTTATCTTGCTGTTTTTACAGCAGCTGCCATTGGTGGTATCGTAGTATCGCACGTGTTAACACCTGCAGAGTTGATTAAGTGTAAAATGCAAGTACAAAACACACTCCCCGAGGAGAAACGCATATATAAAAACTCTGCACATTGTGTCACCTCCATTTATCGAAGTTCCGGAATCCGGGGGCTCTTCAAGGGACATGTATCCATGATCATGCGGGAGGCACTTGGCTGTGGAATGTATTTTTCTACCTTTCAATTGGTTATTCGGAATATGTTGCAGGAGGGGCAAGTCTTCACTGATGCCTCGCCTTTTGTTCATTTTCTCGGGGGTGGTTGTGCCGGTGTCGTTTTCTGGACGTCTATTTACCCAATTGACGTCCTTAAAACTAAAGTACAGACAAATAGAAGTGAATACGGTAATCTTTCCATCACTCAGGGTTTGATGCGCCTGTATAAGATAGAGGGAATGCGCGGACTCATACGTGGCTACGGCGTTACGGCTATTCGTGCTTTTCCCGGCAATGCGGTACTTATCGCTGCTTACGAACAAGTAAATCGAATATTTGAGGCACAAGGGTCCACTAATAAACTTCTTTGTGTGTGCAGCGGTTTGAATGGATAACGTACCGCGAAATAGTCTTGGTAGTGTGAGCTACACTCGAGTATCTTTTGACCCCCTTTTTTTTTTCACACTGAGCGACCGGTTGGAACGCAGCATCGCACTGTTTCCTTTTGTTCAAAAGTCGGGTCGTCTGTGGTTTAAGCTCCGCTGCATAAGCAGTGAGAGGGAGCACCAGCATAAAAGATGAATACCAATAGCTACCAAAATCCGTAGAGCGTACAGTTGTTTCAGTACGTAGTTTCCTGAAATGCGTACCGCACCAGGAAACAGCAATACGACTTTTGGTGTGACTTTTCCCTCCTCCTCTTCCTTCTTTTTCTCATTTTGTTACGAACAGTTCATGAGGTTGTCAGTTGTTGAGGGATTGCGGTGCCGGAGTAAAGTTAAACACATTAAATTAACACATATATATATATATATATATTTTGACAAGTTATGTTTCCCACCCATTTGCTTGTTATTCAGCTTCCCTATAGGTTGATTGCCTATCTGTTTTCTTGTTGCGCGGGGTATATTAACACCTTTCCATCCACTTTTTGCTGAAATGTTACTTTTATTTCCCCCCTTATTTTTATTCGGTAGTTTCATTTCATTTACACGAAGCTTGCTTTTTGCTTGTGTGCTCCTTTTCGTTTTTGCTTACGTTTTATACCGCTTTAAATGAGCATTCAAAAAAAGTTTGAGCTTACGGCAGAGGACCTCGACCGGGGGGTTCCGCAATTCGCATGGGATCCCCATAGCTCAAAACTTGCAGTGTATTGCCCCAACGGGAAGGTGCGAATAATATCCTCTGAAGGAAAAGGACTTCACACTTTCTCTCTTCCCAATGTCTCCCGGCTCGGGTGGGATCCTACACGCGCTGTACTTGCCCTTATTCAACAGGACTCCAGTAATGTTTCTTTACTAATGAGCAATGAGGCCGGACCCGATTCTATAGATACCGGCCTTCAGGGGTTGTGTTTCATGGCATGGTCTCCTGTCGCTTCGCTTTTGGCAGTAGGCAACACAGGCGGCGACCTCATGGTAATAAATAGTGAGACAATGAAGAAAGTGCCTGTTACTGGAACCCATGACAATCGAATTATTGATGGCGTGTGGACAGCGAGCAACAACCTTGTGGTGATTGGGGAGGATCAGGTACTTTCCGTTTCTGACGCTGCTGGTAACGTTCAACAGCGGGTAACCGTAAAAAATGTCCCTTCTTCCCTTTCGGTGATTGATTTTCCAGGTCACGGTGATCCATCATCACTTGCCAACGTAGTTGCCTTGGTTAACTGTGGCACTGTGTTGGAGCACTACAACTTGGAAACTCTCCAACCTCACGTATTGACGTTTGATGCAAAACTTGGAAATATCACGGTGTGCAGGTGCCTTGCTGGAGGATTGACATGTGTGGGGTTTACTTCTGGTGCAATGGCCCTCGTTCAAATCAACCATCAAAACTCCAAGGTATACGGTGTGACCCGACCGTTCGAGGATGCCGTGTGCGGCATGTCGTGCTCTGGGGGCTCCGGAACTTGCGTTGCCGTTGCTGGATCGAGCATCAAGTTCTTTTCTTTGGCTGACAAGCGAATAACTGAAATAAAATCAGATTCGATTCAGCTGGAGGGGGCATTAGGTGCACTACAGGACGTGCAACATAGTGGGAATGGAATGAACATAACTGTAGTTACTGACCAACCCCATTTAATCAGTTTCAAGAGGAGTGTGCCTGTCTCGAGTGTGGTGTGTGGACCAAATATTTATTCACTAACCGGATCGCGAACGGTAACGGTGAAGTCTGTCAAGGATGACCGTGTTGTCTTCACTGCGACATTAGACATGGATCCCACTTTGTTAGCTGCCTCACGGGATGTCTTAGCTGTGTGCTCTCGGAACACTGGTGCATACTACAAGGCCGGGGAAGGAGAGGCCAAATTGGTAAATACAGTGAATTACCCTTCAAATGTTTCTGCTCTGAAAGTGTCCAACAACCACGCGGCCGCGCTCTGTGACGGAAAGGTTCAACTGCACGAAGTGTGGAGCGGTGCGGATTCTATTACACTTCCGGAGAGTGGAGGCGCTGATGTTATTTCTATTGGGATAAGTGACTCCCTCTTCATGTACGCAACCCCAGAGAAAATTTTCATTGTCAATCTTGCTGACTACCAATGTGTGATGGAGCACACACCCACTACTGGAATTAAGCGAGCATTCCCTAATTTCAGCTGCACTCGGATAGCCCTCATCGACAAGTATGACGTTATGTTTATACTTAATCCTATAACACTTGTTTCCACTCAAACCGAAGGATTTGAGCAGGGGCACAAGGACATTTTGTGGGATCAAGGTGACTACGGTGTGTTGGTATCTTACAACGCAAGCACGATGGTGACGTACGTTTACGCACCACATAGCCGATATGGGCCAACAGCCGAATCTGTGGTTGTCAAGGATTCAAAAACTGTCAATCTTATCACCAATATTCCAAGTGGCTTCACTCCACTCGGTGTAATGAAGGGTACCGTAACGCTTCAGGGCCCATGCAACGCTGTAGAATCTCTCACACTGGCTTCGCATAACCGGGCCACTTCTCGTGTACCAAACTCGGAGGCGTTCTACAATAACTTTTCTTTGAATCACCTACGGTGGGCGTCCCAAAATATTAGTACACCACAAGAGGCTGAGGACTTGGCCGTGAAGGCACTGCACATGCTTGACGTTGAACTCGCCATCCGACTCTACCGGCAATTATCCCAACCGAGCCTCGTCATGTATATTGAGAGCATTAAACATATAAATGAAAAGAATCTCCTGATAGGACACGTCTCTATGATTATGGGGTACTTTAAAGATGCGCAGAACTTTTTTCTTCGTTCCTCGCAGCCTCTTTGTGCCTTACAAATGCGGCACGATCTCATGCAGTGGGAACCGGCCTTGACTCTTGCGAAGCAGTTGGCTCCAGAGAAACTACCCATCTTATCTAAGGAATATGCTCAACAACTTGAGTACCGTGGGGAGTATGCGAATGCCCTTGAAATGTATAGGGCAGGTGAAATGGCAATGCCGAAGGGACATGCGAGTACTGAACTGACTGCTGCGCAGGGTGAAGTAAAGAAACATAATGCTGAGTGCTTGCAGGGATCAGCGCGATGCTTGTTACGCACTGGCGGAGTACAAGAAGGTGTGAAGTTGGCGGAACAGTCTAATGATTTGGCTTTTGTCACAGAATGCGCAGAAATTTTGGAAAGCCTCCGGCACTGCGACGAGGCTGCGCATTTGTACGAGAAGGCGCTGAATTTTGAGCACGCCGCGAAGCTGTATATTGTGGATGCACGAAACTTAAAAGCAGCAAGTCGCATCATCCCTCGCATTACATCTCGCAACATCATTGGCATGTTCGCTAAGGGAAAGGAGGAAGAAGGCGCATTCTCTGAGGCAGAGAAAGCGTATACACAGGCGGAGGACTGGGACAATGTGGTACGCATTAGAGTTGAGAAACTAAACAACTTGCAGGGTGCGTACGATATTGTCCGTCAGACGCGGTCGGTTGCTGCCGCGTCTGTTGTAGCAAACATGTGCAAAAAGCGTGGTGAGTTTTCTGTTGCCGTCGAGTTCTTTGTCCTTGCGAAGGCCTTCTTTGAGGGGTTTGAGCTGGCGAAGGAAAAGGGCTGCATGACTGCATTAGAGAGCGCATTGCTTTCACAAGTTCAGCTTACTGATGGTGTGGCTCCAGCTGCTAATCAAAATGAGTTTTCGGCCATAGCACGCCACTACGAGCAGAATGGCAAACCAGGGCAAGCGGGATTGTTCTACCACATTGCAGGCAATTTTCCGTATGCACTGAAGAACTACCTTGAGGCCGGTCAACCAGAGGATATTGAGAAGGCCATCGAGGTTGTCGGAAGGTCTCGAAGCGATACATTGACTAACAAACTTATTGACTATCTTATGGGAGAGACAGATGGGGAGCCGAAGGAACCATCGTATATTTTTAAGTTGTACATGGCCCTCGGGAGTTATGAAAAAGCTGCCAAAACATCTGTGCTTATTGCTACAAAAGAACAGGAGGTGGGGAGCTACATGGCAGCCCACAGGACACTCGTGGAGGCCTTCCGTATTCTCAGGGATAGAAAGATGCGTGTGCCCAACGACCTGCGACGGAGTCTTATGTTACTACACTCGTACGTGATCGTAAAGCACCTCATCAAGGTGATGAATGATGATGAAACGGCTTCCCGTATGCTCCTGCGCGTGGTACGGAACATCCAAAGGTTTCCGCAACACATTTCCACTTTATATACATCCACCGCATTGCAGTGCCTGAAAAGCGGTTTCAAGAAGTCTGCGTTTGACAACGCCTGCATCATTATTCAAAATGAGAGGTACAGAACTGAGTTAGATGACAAAAACCGGAAGAAGATCGAAGCCATAGTGCGCAGACGCGGTAAAGAGGAGTTAGAAGATCCCCAAGAGGATACGTCTCCATGCCCCTTCTGCGATGCCGGAGTGCTCGAGACGGAATTGGAGTGCGGATCCTGCAAGAATACGCTTCCTTTTTGCATTGTGACAGGGAAACACATGGTCAAGCAAAACTACTCTGAGTGCCCTGTGTGTCACTTCCCTGCTTTGTATACTTCGTTCATTACACTGTTGCGACAGTCTCAGGTGTGCCCCATGTGTGAGAACATGGTTGACCTGAATCAGGTGCAAAGACAAATCGATCCTGATTTGAAGACTCATCTTCTTTAGAGAAACTGTTTGTGGTGAGTGTGGGTAGGACATTGTGGCACTTTTGTTTTTGCCCTTTGCAAGTGCCAACACGCCAAATTAGAGAGTGGAACCGGAGTAAAGAAGGCTTTGAGGTAAGAGTAGGAGATGGAAGTAGAATGAGGAGAAAAAAAGGGCTGAAAACAAAAGAAAGTTGGAAAGGAAGCATGCATATATCATTCAGGAAACTAAGGACATAGATGAGGTTTTTGTTTGTAAGGGAATCTGTATGAAGGGAATGTGGCTATCGGAAAGGAAAATGAGTGATCGTATATATGCGTGTACGTTGAGAACAGGTTTATGGATCTTGTGGAGCCATTGCAGAACCATAATATTGTGAGTGCGGAGCAAGGGACTTATTTTCCTTCTGTGAACTCACTTCTAAGCTCAACAGTGAAAGAGCCCCCGCGTATTTTTGTTGTTGTTTTCATTTGGTGTCTGGTGTGTTGTTATTTGCCGCGGGTGTCGTGAATGACACTGATATATGACTATGTTTGTTGCTGTGCTACACAAATACTCGAGAGTGCTGGCCATGGTATAGGCGCGTGAAAATAGATCCCTTTGTTGTGGTGCTCCCTCCTTTAATTATTAAGCCTTCCCGCTCTCTCCGCTTCTCACACCTTTCCAAATCATCGTTTCGTTGCTTTCTCTCGGATATAACCTAAGGTTTTGCCGGCCGTTTCAGTAGACAAGAAGGAGATACAAGTGGGGACCGAAAACGATAAAAAAAACAAATAAGAGAGCATCAAAATTCGAAGGATCAAAAGTTGTAATCTGCTTCGGTAGGTTTGTCGCTATGACCAAAACGTGGCTACCGCTCGAAAGCAATCCCGATGTGTTGAACGAATATCTGAAGAGTTTAGGGTTGACCAACCCAAAGGTGGCATTCAACGATGTGTTTGGCCTGGATGCCGAATTACTCGCCATGGTCCCCCGACCGATTTACGCGATGATTCTTTTGTATCCATTGTCAGATGGGATGGAGTCTGGAGATGCTGCAGCTTGTCTCAAGCAAAAATCTGAAATAGAGCAGTTTATGACGACAAACAAGTTCTTCTACAGCAAACAGACAATTTCCAATGCTTGCGGCACCATGGCTGTGCTCCACGCTGTTCTCAATAACACGGATGTTGTGGGCGACATGTTGGAGGGAAGCCCAATTGCTACACTTCTGTGGAGTACGAAGGATAAATCCCCCGAGGAAAATGCAAAACTAATTGAATCAGATTCCCTGCTTGACCAGGCACATGCATTGGCGTCAGCATCAGGTGTTACCGATAATCAGCCTCTCGACGCAGATATCGACCTTCATTTTACCTGTTTTGTAAAGATAGGTGATCGCTGTGTGGAACTTGACGGAAGAAAGCCTCATCCACTTCTTCATGGCCATTGCGTGGACGAGGAGAGTTTTGTAAAGTCATGCGTGGATGCGATTAAGGAGAAAATGGGTCGGGACCCACAATCTCCTCGGTTCAATATTATTGCACTGTGTGAGTCTCGCGAGTGAGCCAGTGAACCAAATATGCGTTGGTGGGAGCCACTGCTCGTGTCTGCCGCGTTGCCTACGCATATGATGGCACCTGTGGTTTGATGGAAAGGTAGAGGTGGAGATGGTTACTCAAACCTCCGTAGGGGTCGTCCAGATGGTGTTGGGAGTTCGTCAAAATTCTTAGAGGGATTTGGCCTCAGCGTGGATAAATATTCATTCTTTAGTACACAATTGTGTCCCATGCGCTATTTCATGTGAAGGATTTTGCTGGGCGTTGGCACGGTGGCTCCTGTTAGTGTTGCATCGCGGGGGTTACTTATTGTTGTTCCTGTGATCATCATTATTATTACTATCATTACTGTTGTTTTTGTGTCCGGCTTAACATTTATCAGTTTTTGGGGAGTTTGTTGGTGGCGAGAGGCATACCCAGTCATCAAGCAACGCAAAAACAAACAACAACAACAACACAATAACATGAAGTAGAGCCACCTCAGTAAATTGCTTATTGCTGTTTTTTCTTCAAATATTCTTTTTCTTCGGTTTCTTGCTTTTCAGGGGGACAGCATAAGGCCAAGTAGCCTCTACTTCTCTTTGTAGCGTTGGCTTCGAGGCTTCTTGATTTGAGAACTGTTATCTTCTGTGTGTGGGGGGGGGGGG
>NW_027123751.1:63183-84250 GCF_001457755.1 Trypanosoma equiperdum
TGTAAGGAGAGGAGAGGAAGGCCGATAGGGAAGCAGAATAGTATGTGGCGTTTGTTATTTCTGCGACCCAGGTTGTTATTATTTCATGCGCAGACCCGAAATGTGGTGGTTTCGAGCCCCCCAGTTTCGTCTGTTCCTGACGCATCTCCGGCAGCCGCGGAGGCAGTGGTTTGCGCGTGTCCTTGTTCCCACGCGACAAATAGCGGAGGGTTGAAACTATCATTGGCGGCTGTGATGTCGGATATTAAGTCACTACGAAAGAAATGGGCAAGGGATTTTAGGTTGTGTATTTCTAGTGAACCAGCAGTTGTCATTGAATCATCAGCTGTTGGGGAGACCGCTTGGGCACCGTTAGTTGTTTTGGATGCGACCTCCATGTCTGATGGGCTAGTGAAGGCTGTTGATGCCAGCTTAGTTTCACACACTGAAAAGCAAAGTAGCGCGACGGTACTTGATCTGCGTGAGCGCGGGGAGGATATTTCTACTGCCAAACGGATGCTGGAGGAGCAGTTCCCCTCTTTGCGACTGAACATTGACCACTCCAAAGGAACAGATCTTCAGGGAGTTGCTACCCATACAGTAACCGTGTCTCTAAATGCCCGTGACTCAGTTGATAAACTTTCCTCCGAAGAAAAGGCGGTCAAAAATGCTTTCTTCGGTGAATCCATTGGTGTTAGTTACTCGAGTACAGCGCGCCGAGCTATTTTCGAAGGATTCAAGTCAGCGGGCTTACCTCAACCCCCTCGGTACGCAGAGCGTAATCACAACATTAGTGAGTTAAGTGTTTACATGGATATTATCCGCAACGCCACGTGTGAAGAGGTGAACATTGTTCCTACCAACATAGGGGATGGCCAGGTGCGCGTGAGCGTGCAGACACTTAGTGGCCGCCAGATAAGCGCGCTGACGGGTAAACACGAAAACGCTTTACCGATAGCCCTTTCGTGCGTGGAGAAGGCGGCAGATATCGTGAGTGCTGTGGCGACAGAGGGAGCAAGGAAGCGTATCGCGGACCACCCTGTTATTCTTGCTTTACCACCGAAAGGTATCAGACCTAAGGAAATCCTTCGACGACTACTTCACCATAGTTTCGGCATTGAGGAGGATCGGGTACTTTTCGTGACGCTGAGGAGCACTGGTGGGACTTTTGTCACTAATGTTGACGTGGAGTTGGGTTGGTGTAAGCCCTCGCCTGCGGGTGCTGCAACAGATGAACTGGAGACTAAAGCCACACCACCCGCTGTTGTTGTTACTGTCGCTAAGGCTGCAGGAGTTAACAAAAAAGCGGCTGAAGCGCTTGCCAGTATGTCAGCAATTCGGGAGTGCTTCCCGCGCGTCTTTGAAGAACAACTTGCCTTTCATCCAGAAGTAAGGGAAATCATGAGCACCACGAAGGCAACTGTGAATGACTCAATTTGCCCTCATGTATCAAAGGGGATTGTTGAACAACTGAGGTGGGCCGCACGTCGCCAGAAGAAGGAAATAGTTCTGGAAGGAGTGCAGCTGCTTCCAAACTCAGAGAATGAGTCACTTGGGATCCGGACGACAAGACCATTGTGGGCCACACAGCTTTTTATGGTTGATGAAGAGGGGTGTCGGGAGTTTATTTGCTTGGCACTCGATCAGAAGAAATCTGCGAGCGAGCAAAAGGCTATTGCGATTGCGTTATTTAAGCACTTCAAAGAGGAATGCCAAGACGGTGTACAATACGCAATGGATCACGGGCTCATCGACAAAAACGGTGATGTCCCTGGGTGTGAGGGAATTTATTCATCTGCCACTCCGTTGCCTAAAAGCGCTTTTGAGATGGCTGCAGAGTCGGATCCCTTTATCCAGAAGTTGCAACTGCTACCATCACAACCCATACTTGTGCCTCCACGGCAGTCGATGCTCAGTGTGTTCCGCCGTGGGATTCAATTGTATGTTGACATGCTGGGTGAAAAGTGTGCGAGTGACCGTGGTAGCGGGTCACTCAGTCTGGTGGAAAATGTTGAGCAGGTTGCGGATAATGGGCATTTCAGGGCTCAGTTGTACACCAAGTGGATTGGCGACGACACCAGCAAACTTCGTGAAACTCCGCATGAGATGAGTCCTTTAGGGGAAGCCGCCTATTCGGCCACGGCGGTGTCAGCACTCTTCACCGCTATGAAATCTTTGTTTGAAGAAGGAGGACCCATTGTATGTGCCTCCAGTGACGATGCGCAAATCAATGAAATCTGCTTGGAAACTTGGAGGCGGGTAGCGGCTCTTCCATCGCTTCCGCCTCAACTTCCCACACCAACCCCACTCGAAACAATTGCTGAATGTGTGATGACCAAATATGGTCTCTCAACAGAGTTGCGTATTTCTGGCGTCGGGAAGGCGATAAATGTGCAACTGTATGGTCGTTGTCCAACCTCTTTAAGTAACAGCAATATCAAGGAGGCGCCTCAGTTCTTTCTGGGAAATGGGCGTGGCAGTTCCTTACTCAAAGCAGCGGTATCATGTTGTCAACGTGTTTTTGTTGAGCATATGCAATCCGACAGCCATCCTCTTGGCGTGATGGGGGCGGAGCCTCAAATTTCTGGTTCCGTGGGAGTGCGTGCGCATGGCAGTGGATCCCTTCTCGCATCGAGAATAGAGGATGTCAAAAAGGAATTGGTTGACAATAAAACAGTTGCAGCTGATGCTTCTGTTCTTGTAAAGGTAGATGTTTGCTTCTCTCAATCGGAAAGAAAATACGAGGCATCGTTGTATGTGGTGGATGGGGCGCGCACCGTGGAGCTGGAGAGGATTTCCCCTGATGCGGATCTCATGATGTCTTTACTGAGGTTAACAGAGAGCATCAATAAGGAGATGGGGCTTCCCTCCATTGATAAAAACACAATAATGAAGAAATGTGACGACTCTAGACAACTTATCGCATTGAAGAACCTTGTCGGATTTGTATACGGGTTTCCCGTAATTGTTGAGACTTCAATGAAGGATAGTTTATGGTACTGTCACATTAGTGTACTCCTCTCGGACAACATACATTACGGTATTGGCTACGCTGTCAGCAAACGCAAGAAAGATGCGGTGGAGGAAGCTGCTGCGGGGGCGATACACCGCTGCTTTGGGACCGTTACGAACCCACTAAAGAAGGGTGAGTCTCATGCAGAGGTGTCATCGTCTAATCCGTACTGTGGTTTCGTTTACGAAGGAAAGGGTAATGAATAAATATGCTTCATTTTATCTTACATTTTCTCTTTTTTTATTTTTTTTGTTGCTTCCCAGTGGCGTGAGATTACTCAGTTCTTCTACGGATCTGACCGCAGTGTGTGGATGGGTCACGAGTCGTGAAAAAAAAAATTATCATTTTTTTTTTTTTGAACTGGAGTTCAAAGTTACTTGCTTGGGACGTTTTGTGTTTTGTTTTTAGGTGGAGAAGGGACAACTGGCTCTGCGTTTTTATGGTTAGTTATTGTGATTATCGATTAAGTTCATGTTTTGTAATACCGGCTGAAGCACTATTGTTCACTCTTCCATGAGAATGGGGAAAGAGGAAGGGTATGTGCAGGAGGAATTGCTTATTTCGCATGACTTTTAGGCGTGCTGATGTGTTCTTACGGATTTTTCCTTTCCGTCACTCATTTTTTTTCCATATTTGACTGCTCGTTTGCATACCAATAGTTTAAAAAGATCACGAAATTGAGTTAAGAGGTGATGCTGCGCGCTTCGGCTGGTTCGATCAAACTAACAAATATATATGGGGCCCCATCTGGCGATGCGTATCACCCGAGCATACCAATGGCATACCTACTGGAGATAGATGGTGTGCGAATTCTTATGGACTGTGGGTGGAATGATGGATTCGAAACCAGTTACCTTGATGCCCTTTTACCTTACCTTGGCGATCTCCATGCAGTTCTTTTTTCCACGCCAGAACTCAGCAGTTGCGGCGCACTTCCTTTTGTGATGGAGCATATAACAGCGGAAACACACGTTGCTGCCGCTGGGGCTACAGCGAAAATGGGACTTCATGGCTTGCTGCATCCCTTTCTTTATCTTTTTCCTAACACCAATACATGGAAACTTCAGTCTGGAGTGGAGTTCGAAATGACAGTGGACAAAATATATAGTGCATTTCGTAGTGTACGGGAACCATATGGTGGTAAGGTAACCATCCGTCATCGAGATGTTGAAGTGGAGTGTTTCCCCGTTTTTTCCGGACGGATGCTTGGCGGTTGCGGATGGCTCATAAAATATCAAATTGATGAGTTGTTTTATTGCCCTGACTTTTCCTTGAAGCCCTCGTACGCACTTAATCGGTTCGCACCGCCAACGACGGCAACACTTTTGTTTATAGACGGCTCACCGTTTCATTTACTCGGTAATTCTGGAAAAAAATACGAGGAGCAGCTTAATGTGTTCATCCGGGAGGTGCTAAGCACGCTTCGTAATGGGAAGGATGTACTGGTTCCTGTCTCTGTACCTGGAAGAGGGTTGGAAGTGCTAACAATAATCATGCATCTCCTTACCGAGAAGGGAGGAGATAACTATTCAATTGTTCTCGCTTCCGTTCAAGCGGCCGAGGTGATTGGGAAAGCAAGCACGATGACGGAGTCTTTAAAAGATGAAGTGATTTTAAGTGAGCATCAACTCTTTGCAAATGTGATTACGTGCAAAACGGCACAGGAGGTAATGAGTGTAGCGGGACCAAAGGTGTGTCTTGCCGATGGGGAAACGTTGGACTATGGTGTAGCGGCTGATCTCCTGGAGTATTTTCTACAAGGTAGTGATGAGGATCGGGAGCATCTTATTGTATTTCCGTGGACACCCAAGCGGGATACAACTGCGTTTTCCGTAGCCGCAGCAGCGAAGGGAGATGCCATTAAGGTGCAGTACACCAGAAGGATCCCACTAAGTAAAGAGGAACTTGAGGAGTATTATCTAAGACTTGAATTGGAGTTGGAAGAGCAGCGGAGGGCTTTGGATGGAGGAGCGTATGAAGTGGCTCCACTTGAGGATATCGCCAGCGATAGCGGTGATGACGGCGATGAGAAGCAAAATGGAGATGCTGCACAAGGAAGTGGAGGAGGGGCGCAGAAGGTACAACAGTGTACGCCGGGACTTGTGCTTCCTAGTTACATGAGTTTCGTATCTAAACATCTTCAGTTTCCTATTCTCGAAACAGTTGGTTCGCTTAGCAGTGCTATTTTGAAGAAGATGGACTGCTCCTATGGTTTGCCCATAGGTGACGAAATGCAGGCCCTCATGCGCCGAAAAGCACCCGCGCGTATTTACAGTGATGAAGGTCCTGATAACGTGCAGTTACACAACGACGCACAAGTTGAGGCGAACATTCCATCGAAAACAATGGTCGTCGACGCAGTTCGCATAAAAAATGTTCGTGTTTTCATTACCGACCTCTCAGGTTTTGCAGATGCTGGGACGATACGCAGTTTGCTAAAGTCTCGTTTTACCTTTGCAAAGAAAATAGTGATGATACGCGGCACTACTGATGATCATCATTCCATGACCCAGTTTTGTCGGTCCGAGAAGGTAATGAAGTGTGGAGAAAACGTTTTCGTCCCACGTCCGTTGGGGACTCATTTGGAGCTGGCGACACATGTTTACTCGTATGTTGTCCAGTTGGATCCGCAGCTTGCCAACGCACTTCCGTCGGCGCTGCGTCGTGTTAAGGAGACACGGTCGAATGGGTTTTGGGATGTTGGTTGGGTGGAAGGTTCACTCGTGCGTGCAGTTGTGTATAAAGAGAAGGATGAGGAGAAGGAGGAAGATGATCATGAAGAACTGCACCCCTCACAGCGCCGTCGGACGGAGGGCGGTACATCGACCGAAATGCGTGACAGCGTTTATACGCTTACGGCGCTTTCAAGTGACAAGGCTCAGCAATGCGCCCGTGAGCGTGAGATGAGGGGATTGCAGCGGGGTTTGTACTATCTTGGGGAAACCGACCTCCATAAATTGCGTGATGCTGCTCGTAATGAACAAGGGATTAGGGGTGAGTTTCACAAGAGTGCTCCCATGCTCATTTTTGACAACGGCGTTTGTCTTCGCAAGAGTGTGAGCGGAAATGTATCGTTGTCTTCAATGGTGTCACCTTCCGTCTTCGGACTCAGGAAAACAGTTTACAAGCACTTTTCTCAAGTTCTGTGACGGAGACGAAGGTGATGAGGGAGTGTTACCACCATCGATTCACCACTTTCGTTTAGGGAACAACTCGGTCACTCGTCGTACTTTCTGCCAATAAGAAGTTGTGGCGAAACTGCTCCTGTTACCGTGAAGTGCGTTGCCTAGGGGCACAAATGATGGAACAATGCTCCATGTTTCTCGGCAAACCTTGTATACCGTGATGCCTTTCCCCTTCTATATGTTGTACGTATATTTTAATCCTTTTTTTTCCTCTGCTTTACGTTGTTAGATAAAATTCCATTCTCATCTTCCTCCGTGTCAGGTATGATTGAAGCGGACGTCATACGACTGAACATGGAAGTTGAAGCAGCAGCGGCGCGCAACGCTGACCTCTCGAGAGAAGTTGCACGGCTTAGGGAAGAGTTGGCGAATTCCGGCCTTCACAACATGGACCGAACCCTCGTGATTACGGAAGGTACTCAAACTGATTCAGGCATGCTGCGGGAAGTTGCTTTGGATTTAGACGATATTCTATTTGAGGTGAGTGAATTATTATTCCGGCTTTACCCCGCATCCTCTCTTGATTTGTCTGTTCGGCGAGATGCCCAATCGAGTCAGTTAAACGATCTTTCACAACGTTGTTTGCGCGAGGTTCGCTCACTTAAAGCTGCTTGGGAAATGAAGCTGGATGGTTACAACCAGTTTATTAGTAATATCCAAAGATCTCAAGTCGACTACCATAGATCTCTCGATTCGAAAGAGTGTCAGCTGCGCAGGAAACAACAGGAATGTGACGTCCTCGTTGGTGAGAATGCGCGGTTGTCAACCCTCTGTAGTGAATTAGAGAGTCAGTTGAAGACGACTCAGGAGGCAGCAACTCGGGCGGAGGAGCAAGTTGGCCGATTACTTCAACAAACTGCTGATCTCGAGGCAGAGCGACGTCGCTTACTGGATAGAGAAGCCGCTATGGCAAATACCCTCGTGGCACTACGGGCGGAGTGTGCCTTTAATCCCTGGTCAAGTTTAGTGGGTGTAAAGGAAGCAGCGACTACCATAGAAAGTAATGTGCAACTCCCGTCCGTGCGAGAACAGGCAGTGGCTGTAACTAAAGCACATATCAAACCACCGGGAGCAGTTTCTGCTTCTGATGTGGCGATGGCGTTTCAGGGGTTGGATTTGGATGGGCAACTTCCTCATATGTGCGTTGAACCTGAAAGTGTTGTTGATTATTATTGCAAAGTGAAGCATTCGTCCCCCACCAGGTCGTTGATGTGAAGGTTGGGGAGGCAGAACAGGTATTAGCTACGGTTTTGATTGGAAGGGGTGTTGTACGGTATTACTTTCCCATACCCAGCATGCTGGACGTATCCACGGCTTCGTCATTGTTAAGGAGTTTGAAACCTTCTTTAAAAAAAAAAATCCACCTTGGGAATCTATGGCGAATGAATGTGATTTTCACCTTTAATTTCCCGTTTTGTTGAGTCGAAAACCGTTTGTTTACTGCTCCTCCTCGTCCCCTATTGTGCTGGTTTAGTAACGTTCGCGAAAATAAAATTGCTTTTATCACCGTAGCGAAGGTTGGTATGGATGTTGATAGTGACAGGCGCGATGAATGGGCAAAATTGTTAGAATCGGGTGATGCTGTCTCCCTAATTACTGTGTTCCGCGAGACTTCTAGTTGCTCCGTATCATGTGAAAATACCTTACTGTCCATATCGGAGTTCCTGGAATCGTGTCTCTTTCAGTCTGCGCTTAAAGTTGATATGCACTCACTTTTTTCAGCTACCGAGTCACCCACGGAAGTAACCATGGAAAAGACGGAAGAGGGTACTTTGGACTCACGAGAGGTTTTAACTGAGTTGCTTTCCATCGGATCAATAAAAAAGGGACGTGCTCTTGTTGCCTATCTGCGTGTTACCCGTGCAACCCTTCGCCAGTTATTTTTAGATACACTGAGGAGGAGGAGGAGAAGTTGTGGTTCCATAAGTGAGCAGCTGCGCATGACGCGAACTGTTTTAGGTGCATGGTTCCCTGAAGTAGAGAAGAATGTCTGCCATTGTGCTGCATCGTTAACGCTGAGGGATGCCACACCAGAACTGGTACGTACAACTAACACATTAGATGGCCGGAAGGAAGGGAAGGACATTGCTAACAGTGACGAGAGTACAGAGGAGGACGATCATTCAGAATGCTGCGTATCTGATTATCGGTTTGAAGCCTTAGAGGCACTATCGCATCTTGTATTGGATATTGTTTACCTGGTTGGAGACACGCGCAAGACAGTGCCTCTGCTATTGCTTCTGAGAGCAACGGTGGAGGCTGCACAACCATACACTGAGAACAGTACTTTTCTTCGCAGGTCAGTTAGTAACTTAAAGGATTGGTCCTTCAAAGTGTGCCCCGCAACAGGGTTAAAAAGCCGTGATGTCCCGATAACTTCAGGGGCGGAGGGAGTCGAAGCACCAGTGGATTTAGGTGATGTCAAGGCAATACGGGAGGCAATCACTCAGGCGTTATTGCAATTAATTCCCGAGGGTGAATTAGTGACATTTCTCTCGGAACATGTGGGAGATATGTTTCATGGCGATTTGATGGAAAGTTTGTCCTATGACGACAGTGAACGTGGTTTAGATCCCCGTAGTAACAGGTTAGTGGCCACAATTCATGATCTTAAGCGTGAGAGGGAATCCATATATATTTTGTCGGATGAGGATGACGAGGGTGAGCCAACATTTAATGGAGAGGGCGTTGCCCCTGTTAACTCTTATGTGTCTTTGCAAAGGGTTGGCGCCATGTTTTTACTGTGTGATTTGATGGCTACTGGTGACTCGTGTTCGTGTTTGTTGTTCTCCAACTCACCACAGACACTCTTGTTTCTTGCTGGACCCATGATTTTGGAGGCGATGAAGAACTCTTCGCTTACGGTGGTAATGACAGGGTTGACATTTTTGTCCATTATATTAACCTTCGTTACCCCGTACAGTATGCGTATATCTGGAGAGGATACGGCTGCGCCCCCTTCGGTTGCCGACACCGCAAACAAAGACGAGACGGGAGGTTCGTTGAAGTTTTCCACAAGAAAGTTTGGTCTCGTATTTGAGCTCCTAAAGTCTCTTATTAGCCTTTCGACAACGTGTCCAAGTGAAGGACCCCGTGTCATGGCCCGCGCTGTTTTTACTTTAATGATTCAGAGATGTTCCTTTGATCTTCGTTTGCGGACGTATTCCTCTTTTTTGGTTTTGACGCCTTTTGCTTCGGTTTGTTCGTTGGTTCTTCACGCCCTGCGGAATGAGTGGAGTAGTGGTGATTGGCGAGCGGATCAGTCTAGTGGTACCAACTTTCTCCGGGATAAACTTCCATACTTTCTACTGCAAGCTCAGCAAAGTTGGTTGAGGAGACTTCAAGTTTCCGAGGCATCTTTTGTCGACCCCATGGTTCAGTCCGTTAATTTTGTTCGCTGCGTCATTGCCGAAGACTTCCGTCAGAGTTCAAATTATGCACTGTTTCGCCACAGCGGTAGTGAAGGTAAGATTCGAATCCCTGAGGCGGCTGCTTCAGTTGAACGATGCAGTTCCTGGGAGCAATACCTCAGTTATTTTTTTAAAAATGTGGCATCGCACTTGCGAAAGTTGGCGGCGGATACTTTTGATGACTCAACACCTCGGATGGGAGTTGTTCAGCTGTGCTCATTGTCGCCGTTAGACCGTTTTTCTCTTAATATCGCGTTGGATGGTGTGGAGGAACGAGTTGAAGTATTTGTACCTGAGAGATCTGGGGGCTAGTCTTAACATTTCGGAAAGTCTACCTTCTCTCGCTACCGTACACCGTTGAAGTTTTACAACACTATTCTTCTTTTTTTTTTTTAGAAAGTACGTGCATGTGTATGTGTGTGTATACTAATTATGATGGACCATATTTTAAAATTTATTTTACTTTTTTTTCCCCCTTCAGTATTGACACAATTGGGACATTCGATCATATCTCTTTTGTCTTGTACGCGGCGAAGGTGAGAGCATAGGTATGATACAGTCGGATATTGTTTCGTATGTTGGGGAAATGGGAGATGTTCCCGATGCTTTGCGCATTACTCCTCTTAAGGATCGGAAAAGCAGTGTGTACCTCACAAAATACGAGGTGGCACGTATTATTGGCGAGAGGGCACGCCAAATTGTGAATGGAACGTCTGTTCTCCTGGATAGTCAAAATGGATGTGGAACGGGAAATTCACTTGAGTTGGCGGAGGGTTGTGCCGACCCATTTGCGGCATCCGTCGATCCTATTCATATTACTAAGTTGGAGTTGTTGCAAGGGCGGATCCCCATGATTGTACGCCGCACGTGGCCAGATGGGAGGACGGAAAATATTCCGGTTAATGAACTTAAGGTGGATAAAATGCTGCTGGACGTTCAGCACTGAATGAGTGTTGTGGGTATCCCTTAATGTTGTTGAAGTGCGTTTGAGTCAGCGCGTAATGAGTAATTACTAAACCAAAGTTACGACATGTGCCTTCCTTCTTCCGTCTTTTCTTAATTATCCATTGTTGGGCATGCGTTACCACATGCATTATGACCACCCTTGTTGAGTGTTTTCCGCTTTTAATATATCTGCTGCGTATCTCTTTTTCTTTCTTTTTTCATCTACTTAATTATTAAACATTTCCCCCCCATTTTTCACAAATAAACATGTATATGTGGTGTATATTGTTCATGTTACATGACAGGACACGTGAAGATGGCGATGCGACGTTTGTCTTGCTCGGTGCAACCGATTACTTTTCGTAACGTTGTGATTGTTGGTTTGATTCGGTACATCAAATTTCGGCAGGACGTACGCAATGTGGCTGTCATCGCGCATGTTGATCATGGTAAAACCACATTGGTTGATGAAATGCTGAAGCAATCCGGAACACTTGTGGAGGCTCGCAACCGTGTGATGGATAGTAAAGACCAGGAGAAGGAACGAGGAATTACTATTCTTGCAAAAAATACTGCTATAATACTCCCATCGAAGGGAGATGAACCCCAGAGGCGAATTAACATTGTGGATACTCCAGGTCACTTGGACTTTTCCGGGGAGGTGGAGCGGGCTCTGCAAATGGTGGAGGGGATTATTCTCCTGGTTGATGCAAAGGAAGGCGTACGACCCGGAACTCGTTATGTTCTTCGCAAGTCGCTTGCAATGCGACTGAAACCAATTGTTTGTTTGAACAAAATTGACAAGGATGACACTAATATTAAGAAAACGGAGGATGGTGTTCAGGACCTCTTCCTCGAGACGGCTGAAGATGACTCTCAGTTGGATATGACATTTCTTTATGGTTCCGGTCGTAATGGGTACATGAACGACACACCAAAAAAAGAGGGAACTCTAAGCCCTCTTTTCGAGAAGATTTTTGACGTCGTTCCCGCACCCACCGAAGACGATGACGCGAAACTTCAACTGTTGGTGTCACAGGTTGAGGTTGACGAGTCCACAGGACACAAAACGGCTATCGGTCGTATATTCAAAGGATCCGTTTCTGTGGGAGACATTGTTACTGTTGCACTTGAAGCGGAGCAGGTCGATGCGCTCGTCAAAAGTATTCAGTTATATGTTGGAATGGAGAAGATCAATGTTCAGACGGCAGCGTTCGGTGACATTTGTGTGTTAAACTTGCAAGAACCCATTGGACAAAAGGTTCCTGTGAGGATTGGCTCGACGGTTTGTTCGCAAGGCGTTGTTGACAGGTTCCCATATCGTAAACCCGATGAGCCAACTTACAGCCTCGTTATGCAGGCCAGTGAAGCAAGTTGGCGCAAGAAAGAGGCAAATGAACAACTAGGGACTATTGCTGTTCTGCAAAAGCGATTGGAGCGTGAGGCGTTAGTAAATACGGCGTTACAACTCGTAGGCCTTGGGTCACCGCACATCAAGTTAATGGGGCGTGGACCCCTCCATCTTTCTGTTATTATCGAAGACATGCGTCGTGAGGGTTATGAGTTTGAGGTTCAGGCCCCACGCATCGTAACAAAGACCATTAACGGTGAAATGTGTGAACCGTATGAGCGTGTTACACTTGAGTTTCGGGAGAATCTTGTGGGTGACATGGTGTCGTTTTTTAGCTCAAAAATGGCTGAGATTGGTGAGATTACACAGCTCTCTGACGGTCGTGTTTGCATGGAATGTCTCATGCCTGTCCGACTTTTATCACATGTACCACTTCGCTTTCACACACTTACAGCAGGTGATGGTGTGCTAAACCACAGTTTTGATTCATACAAGCCAATGACTGCCGCTGAAACGGGTCGGGAGACTGGCGCTTTAGTCGCTACTGAGGATGGTGAAGTAACGGATTGGTCGTTAGCCGGGCAAGCTCAGCAGGGCCGCTTTTTTGTGCTTCCGGGTGATTCGGTTTATTATGGACAAATCGTTGGGGAGAATACCAAGACATTATTTCAAAATCTTGGGATAAACGTGTGTAAACGCAATGAGCAGTTGGGTGGGATGCGGGCAAATGCCAATGATAAGGCTGGTAGACGCAAATCATCCTATGCAGCAACACGTGCCACATTTGAGGAGTGTATCGCTTGGGTAACCGATGAAGAACTTGTCACTGTCACACCAAAGTCTATACGGATGCGATTACCTAACTTTAATGGTAAAACGACAATGCGCAACGCTACCAAAAGGAAATGATGCAAAGAATTTTGTTTTGCCATTTTTTGTGTCTGAAACCCGTTTCCTTTGGCCGGTTTAAAAAATGTGTAGCAGAGCCATTTGTTAGCATCACATGATTCACATTAAAATCAGAGGAGGTGCACAAAACAGTGAGAACTGGTGGTATATATATATTTCCTTCACAAAGTTTGATTTTGGATCCGCGTTTCTCCTTTTTTTTTTGGTATAAACACGCCATAGCGAATACACACTTTGTTTCGAGCAGGAGGAGGATGATGAGATGGGGGCGCTATCTACTAGGCGGTTATGCAGCAGATCCCAACAACAAAATGTTACTGCTTGACGGAAGTAGTCGAAACAAAAAGCCAATGTGACGATTATTTCGTGTACATTTGTTTTGCTCTGTTAAATATATATTACCGCAGTACAGATATGTTGAGGGGTTGTGAATATGTCGTTTTGAAGGACAGATAAATTAGTGTTTATTTCAAAGCTGCTTTTGTTGGTGCTTACCTTTCATTAGATTTTTTTTCGTGAAGGGGATGGAGGAACCGCGTGGTCTTCGTTTTTTTCCTTTTTTGCTCCACTGCGTTACGTTTGTGTGTATCGTTCGGCGCTTGGGGCGTACAAAAAGGGTTTAGGAGGGAAAGAAAAAAAGGGGAGAAACTGAGCTGGACTGTTACGTTTTTCATTAATGATTTTAACGTGTCGGTATGCAACCTGTTTTGATTTTTTCTTATTTTTTTTACATATGTTTCATCCTTTGTTCTATCACCTTCTGCGAATTTGCTAGTTTCAAATGTGTTTGTTCAAATAAAGCGAAGATTGATTACTCTATTTTTTTCTTTTTGTCGCTTCTTTTTTTATTTTACACAGAGACTACAACTCAACACTGTGCGGCAGAGCGTTGCGTGAGGGGAAAATAAGTAAAGAAATAAATATTAGTGTTGGTGCGCTATGTTATCTCGCACGCTTCCTGGACTCTTCGCGAGGTGCTCCGTCTCTCGTATGAAAGTAATGGTTGGAGTTAAACGTGTTGTGGATTATACGGTCAAAGTGCGCGTGAGGAATAACAAAATACAAACCGAATCCCTCAAGATGAGTATAAATCCCTTCGATGAAATTGCCATCGAAGAGGCTGTGCGGCTGAAGGAAAAGAAAATAGCAACAGAAGTAATTGCAGTAACTGTTGGGAATAAAAAGGCCGAAGAAGCCCTCCGAGTTGCAATGGCACTTGGTTGTGACAAGGCCATTCACATTATTACACCTGATGGAGCTAATGGTGAAATTGAATCTCTTGCTGTGGCTAAGCTTTTCAAGAAACTTCACGAAGAATTTAAACCTGACCTTTGGATTTTAGGAAAACAGGCAGTGGATTGGGATCTCGGCACCACCGCACAACTACTCGCAGGTCTTTTGAATGTACCGCAAGGGACTTTTGCATCCGAAATTAATATCAGCCGTGACGGTGTTATAAAAGTTACACGCGAGGTGGATGTGGGACATCAAATGGTGGAACTTCAAATGCCGTGTGTTGTATCGGCTGACCTCCGTCTCAATACTCCGCGCCTTCCCAAACTTCCCAACATCATGAAGTCACGCAAAAAACCGATTGATGTGCGTAACGTACTCGAGATGGGTGTAGACGTGACCCCTCGTCTTATTTGTGAAACTGTAAAGGAACCACCAGTGCGTCAGGTTGGGATGCAGGTAAAAACAGTTGAGGAATTGTACGAGAAACTCCACAATGAAGCTAAAGTTATTTGATGTTCTGTGGAGGGTGAGAAACCAATTTCTTGACGGCAGTGAGGGGAAATCAAATTGGGTGCGTGCACACGTGTGTTTTCGTGCATGTGTAAATGTGGAAGCAATGGGATATGAAAAGTACAAGGAGGGAAATTTTGCGTTCGAATGCCTCCTTTTTTTTTTAATCGTTCTATGGATCCTTTGTAGTGTCCATAAACATAGTTCATTATATAAAATACCGGTGGGGACACCATTTCTTCTTTATTTTTTATTTCTCTCCTTCTCGTCATGCTTCTACGATTTTCGTCACCATTTATTCCTTTCCAAATGTGCGCAACTGACTTCACTTTATGTGCTTTCCTTTTTTCTGACCTCCCCGTGTTGCCTTTTTTTCTTTCTACTTTATATTGTTACAAACCTCTTCTCTGATATTAAAGTCTCGAGGGAAGTTGTGCTGCGTTATTGTTTTGATCGCATGAGATGGTCTGCAGTGTTATGTAAAGTGTCAAAGGTTCCTACACGTAGTGTTATTCCCGCGGATGCACTCTGTTATCATCCCCGATATTCGGTGCCCCGAAAGATGGTCCTGAGCAATACTTTTAATGTTGTTGGCGAAAACAACAGGTACACTTCTCTAAAACTCATTTTGGAAAAACTCAGTGGGCACGTCGGTCGGAGACAATACAAAATGCTTTGTAACTTGGAAAAGCACTACGACAAACTGAAGGATGAGGGTATTGATTGGCATGAACTCAAGTGGTTGAGCCGTGAGGAACTTATTGTACTTTTCGATAAGGTGTTGCATCTCACACGCACGGAACGCGCGGCTCTCCTTCCCGCAATTGAAGCGAAGGTGTGTGGCGTCCTCCGGCAAACCGACTCAAGGCACTCCACCGTCGTTTGTATGAATCGAGGAAATGCAAATCATGGATGGCGTTGTGGACGTAATGGACATACCAATGATGTTTACTTTGAGGGAAAGGCGAAAGCAAATACCGCGGCACTTCAGTTGTGTAGGCGATCATCTGTTAGGAGTGTTGAGCGCTCTGGTGTACTTGTGGAGGTCCGTTCCGAGCCGGATTTCTCTGTTGTTGGTCGCTTTGATCATTCCCTCAGCCCGCGTGTTTGGAGCACACCGGAGAATCCAACTTTTCAAGTAACTACAATTGGATATGAGTTTCGTGTCCACCGGGAGGATCCACGTGTGATTCCGCAAATTGTGGAGGCGGCTGAGGAATGGGAACTTCATGCAAATATCACAAAACAGGTTATATGGGAAATGTTAGAAATGTATGCCGTGGAAAGGGACCGGCAACCACTCGATCTGAAACCAGGTGAAATGGGTGATCCCGACATTCCCAGCCGTCACGCAACAGCTTTTAACGTTCAAGTTGTGCCGCCGTCGTCTGCGGGTGATGAAGCGATACAAGTGGTGGAGCAGCGGATTGTGCGAGCAGATGGAAGCGAAGTGCCATGGTTTCAGGAGCCGCCTCCACAACTGTTTTCTGGTGGTATTCCTGTGATTTTACCATTTGCACCGTCTATTATCGTAAAAAGTACATTCCGTCAGGTAACTCGGTCCTCAGCGCAGGACGTGACGCGTCAGTTATTGCAACCAGTTGTTGATGTTACTTGTTTTCTTCACCCTAATGTTTGTTTTTGGTGGAATGCAGAAGATGAACAGCGATGCCTCGGTCACATTGTTGACTACGCCAAACGTATTCCCTTTGCATTACCCTTCAATCTCTATTTCCGTGTGAATCTCTCAAAGGATTTGCGTGGTGTACAAAACTACTCGGAAGAGTTGGGGAAGCGGATGAGTATGAAGGCCCATTATTTCAACCTTCGAAGTTATGGAGTGCGATAGGCTGACACTGCCACCTGCTTCAATGCGTTTTTATTAATCCTCTTCTATTGTGAAGAAGTATTTATTACAATTTTTTTGTTTTTACCGCAGTGCTTTGTCATGGTTTGTCGTTGCATTTCATCATCATATAATGCCTACTTTTCTGTCCGTGTTCTGTCACGCATGTGTGTGTTCGATGATCCCTTCTTTTTTTTCTTTTCTTGATTGTCATTATCATCGACGGTTATTTCCGCTTCCTATTCCATCAATAGTAGATTTTAAGTTTTTTTTTTAGAACCGAATTAAGCCGGAGCAACCCCGACACACAAAACAAAAAAAATTTTTTTAAAAAAAAATGCCTTTAAGCCCTACAAGGATGATTCGCGTGAAGGCGCAGAAGCAAAACAGCCAAATCAGCATGCCACGACTCTCTGATGAGGAAAAGAAAAAACTACGCGAGAAGCGTGAAAATGCCTCTGCATTGCCCAGTTGGCTTGGTGCCACAATTTTATTTATTGTTCTCGGTTCAACGGTGGTTCAAATATATTTTACCATTACTTCCCATAGGGGCGGTGTGGTTGAGTGAATTCCGGAAGTGGAGTTTTTTGACGAAGCGTTTCAAATGACCAGCAACGGGAAAATGACAAAGCCGGTTCATCGCCTTCACTCCGTTTTGGTTATGTTTTATAATTTGCAGCGTGTCGGAACTCCCGTAACGGAAGTAAATTAGGAACGAAAAATGAATGTTTAAATTTGAAAAAAAAAAGAAAGTGATAAGAAAACAGGAAGGATAGAGTTGTAGGGGTTCACATAATGGTTGGATGGAAGGAGTGTACCCCCTTTTTTGTTACTGTTGTTATTGTTTTCGTCTTGATTTCCACTTTCCTTTTTTTTTAATTTACTCGGAAAAAAAAAGAAACAATTAGAGAAAAACAAAATGGATATATGTTAGTGCTTGCTTTTTTGTTTGATTTGTTGGGGTTGTGTAGAACTGCGATAAATGTTTCGTAATTTGCATGAAGCACCGAGCACTTGAAGGAAGAATTATCCCTGTCCATGCGTCTACACCTTCCCTTCCCTATAAGGAAATATAAATGCAAATAACAGTTTATTTTAATATATTATATATATATTTGCATTTCACTTCACGCGTCGTGTCACCCTCAACGACACTACCAAAAGCATTCGCCGTAACTCTGTTGTTGTTGACACAAATATGTAAATATATATATAATATTCAAGTATATGTATTTATTTCATTATGTTTTATTTTTTCCCCCTTGTTGTATTTTTATTTAAAAAAAAATTGGTACATTTCGCATTGTCCTGCCAAAAATTTCATGTAAAATAAGTATCGGAGGCGTACACACAAAAAAAAAATAGTCGAAGCAGCCGCACCGTCAGTGGTGGAAAAAAAAAGAAAAAAGCAAAAGCAAAAAAAAAGGGTAGTTACTTATGTTTACTCTATCGCTGGCGCTTTGGTCACAGTTTCTCAAGAGAACATTTGTTGGTGGAATGGGATATAACGTTAAACGTCCCTATCGTATAGAAATACGTATGGAACACGACAAAAAGCGGCGGATGAAACGACGCAACATTGGCTGCCGGCGCATGATGAAATCGTAACGTCTGCGATGACAAACCGATGCTTTTTTTTTTTGTGTGTGTGTGTGCTATCGAAACGGAAGGATTCTGAGGAATGCCTGTTAAGAGGAAAAGAAATATATATATATTTATGTTTATATATTTGCAAACACAATTACCACCATTCTTGTCCTCTGCTATGATGTTACTTAGTGTGAGCGCAATTGCTACCATATATCTCTTTTTGTTGTTGTTGTTGGACTGTGAGATGGAAGGACAAAAAAAACATATTTGCTTCTACACATTTAAAAAGGGAAAGGAAAGACAATTTATTTCCGGTGGGCGCTGCTCTTTGCCTGTCATAGAAATTAGCGAACGTTTTTTCACGGAACTCGTGTACGATAATAAAAAAAGTGTGCACGTGTTTTTGTGTATTGCGGTTCTTTACTTACAAGCTGAAGGTAAATACTTACATCTATCACTTTGGAAATGAGATCCACCGTCTTTGGTGGGCAACGTTTGGAAAAACAATCTGATGATTTAAGTGCTGAGAAGCGTGCGCAATTTGAAGAAGATCTCGTGAAGGAGAATGAGGCTCTATTGAACGCTTTGGGTAATACAGCAGCTAAAGTGAAAACTTCCGCAGATACATTACGACAAGAGGTGGAAGAACAAAATCAAATGCTTTCTTTCGTGGGTTCCGCCTTCTCGCGTGCATCGAGTGGTGTCAATCGGTCTGTTGGTCGTATCGGAGAGGTGGTGCAACGTTATGGATTCCGCCACACACTTTTAATTGGGGTTGTGGTGTTTTTCGTTTTGATCTTCTTTTGGTGTGTCGTACTGCGATAGTCGTGCCATTATCATCATCATCTTTTACTCCACATTCGGAACATTGTTTGTAACTATTCCCAGTATGAAGTCTCACAAGTACGCGTGTTATGATACATGTCTAAATATTTATATATTTTGTCGTGCAAATAAAGCCAATAATTTCATGTTATATATATATTTTTCCTTTTTGAATCTTTTTTTTGACTTTAAATCATGACTTAAAGTGAAGTGTCTAAAAGAAGAAACAGGGAAAATGTTCCGGAGGTTACACGTCCCAATCACAAGTAATTTCTTGGTCCATATGCGTAGCATGTCACGGCCACTGCTTGCCACTAGCGTGAGGTGTGGGACTAATGGTTGTGATGGACAAAAAAAACCAGCGAATGATGATGAGGATTATGGTGCATTATTTGACTCAGACTTCGAATTCCTCGACGAGTTCTTTGAAGATGGGATCGATGTTCTCGATTACATTCCCGAAAGTGAGGCTTCTCTTTTGGGTGGAGACGGCCGCTAAATATTGACTCAAAAATTATTACCCGAGGCTCTGAAACCTTTCAAACTGTTGAATGTCAGTTATGCACGTCAATTGGGGTGTCAAAAGGGCGTCAGTACAGGCGGGATAAAAACTGGCACAGCTGTGAAGCCCATCGTAACTGTTTACACTTTTGTTTTTTTATTTTTACGCGACGCAATGAAGAAAGAAACGAGAAAAGGGTCTCAGGTGGTGTTACTCTCACAAATCCATTCTAATTGGTATTGATGTTGTTACTTTTTCCCTCTTTTTTCTTTGACTGTTACCGTCAATGCATATACACTACCTGTTCGTCTAATACTTTTCACCCAACTCAACTTGTGCTCTCTTTTGATTCCTTTTTTTTCTTTTTCTCACTATTAAAGGTGTACCGAAGGGACAAATAACTTCAGCGCTGTAACTTCACCTACGATTGGTAACATCACCCTGTAGCAACTGAGCGGAACACCGGATGTTAATTTTTCTGAAATAGGGGGGTTGAGATCAGCCGCGAATCGTTTGGCGAGAAACGATTTCAACTACGTGTGACCTTTTATTCTTTTGTGCAGGGTTTCTAATCCCTATGAGCGTAGGGGTGGCAGCACAATGTCCCCATTTTTGCGGTGAAGTGTAGTTGCTTATATTCGTTTTACAGCAAATATTTTAATTACCACTTGGTCAGCCAAGTTATCTACCGCCAATTTTAAAAAGACACTAACTGTCTGTAACCGGTTGAGTGTGAAGGCAAATCATTCGATAGCAGGTGTCACTTCTGTTAGGCTTTGGTTCATTGCAAGAAGGAATAAATATTCACCATCTAAAGAATCGTCTGTAGACACGTTCACAGAATTAATATACGAGGCCCGTTTGCTCTTTACTCAGAATGACACAACACCTCATCGTCACTTCAGATATCCCATTCATTACATATCAGTCTCTTAAACTTTTTAGAACAACGTAGCGCCACCACAAATTTTTCAAAGTGTGTCTTTAACCATGTGCTACAGGGACGTCATTACAACCATGAAAGCTGCAACATTTCATTCACCACCAGTGCCAACCAACAGGAGTTTGCCGCTGATGGCAAATAACCGACGGCACGCACACATCCGCAAGTTATTATTCGCAGCATTAGTGGCTACTGTGGTGCTAATGCGCACGGTTGGAGCATCCGACAAAGTTACTGTTAAGGTTCTGAATCTCATGTATAATATGAAAGCGGATGTGGAAATTGTAAACTCCCTCAACGCAGGTTTGAGTGCATCTTTGGCAACCAATAGTGTCGAAAAGGCATCTGATTTCGAAATTTCTTTACAAACACCATCATCTTACAATCAAACAATCGAAGAAACTTTCAATGATGCAGTAAAGAATAGTAAAGAGCAGCTTCTTGTTATCGTCGGACCACTGGGGAACCAAAACGTACTTTGGATTCGAGACAAATTGGAGGAACATGATTTAGTTGCCTTTGCACCTCTCTCTTATTCTGATGAAGTTCGTGGGTGGAATCCTCATTTCTATTATCCAAGTGTTGAACCCAAAGCTGAGTTACTTGCTCTGATTCGTTATGCTGTCGTATTTCTTCGACTTCGACGCGTGGGTTTTATGTATCTGAAAGGCACAAACTTTGGTGATTCTTCATATACCTTTACAGAGCAGGTGATGTCTATGATGGGATATAAGTTGTGTGGTACATTTGCCATTGATGGTAATGTTAATGAGCGTATTGGAGATGACGCATTCGACAAGGAGTGGGAGAAATTTGTGAAGAC
>NW_027123751.1:84260-84413 GCF_001457755.1 Trypanosoma equiperdum
CACGGCAGATGCCTTTGTACTCACTACGTCTAGTTCGCAAACATTTCTGCTGAATACTTGGAAGGAAGCTTTGGAGGAAACTAATACGGAATTAAAACCTGGTCAACTTATTATTACTGGTACTGGTCCACTTGCGAGTGACACACGATACAA
>NW_027123751.1:84423-91362 GCF_001457755.1 Trypanosoma equiperdum
GGCAATTTGCAGCCACCGCACAATGACCTTTGTTACGCGGGGAACAGCGGAGTATACCAATCCAACAAATGGCAAGATCCATTAAACGGCAGGAAGACGTGGAATCGCTTGCAGACCGTATGTACAACGGGACGTGGAAACGCTATGCCAATAGGGGCTGAACTTCGGGGGAAGAAAAAACAGTTCAAGGAGCGTATGAAGGAGCGTAAAGAAGGAAACGCGCGCGAGTACCTCTACACCTATGGAGGACATACGAACTCCGGGCTACAGACGTGCAATGGATTCACGACAAGCACCGACGGCATTTGTGTAATGTATCAAAGGGGACCAAATCAAGGCAGTGTGGGTGGCGTCAAATGGCTCACTAACCTTGAAGACCTGGTAGAAGAAGCTGAGACCATGAGAGGAAAAAAAAAAAAGTCCAAATGTTAACAAATATGAAAATGGCAAAAAAAAAGTGACAGCACAAATCTAAGAACAGGCACCGGTAACAAACCGCGAACCTAAAAAGTGGGCGGACCAACAAGGAACGCAATTCCAGCAACGCAAGCAGCTACTGGCACTGAAACAATTACCATTAAGACAGGACTACCAGAAGAGTAAAAGATTTCTACGAAAGTTTTTGTTTACAGACTATAAAGGTATTTGTTTTATTATTTGTTTGAAGCAATACACCATTCAACTTCTTTTGAAATTTAGATACTACTAGAGCAATATAAAGCAAGCTTCCAGCAGGGAAAAAAGTGAAAAGCTGAATAGAGGGATCGACGAGCTCATATATGCATATGTTCTCTCCATGCATGTTTTTGTTCAACACGGAAAGTTAGGATCTCCCGAGAAAGAATCCAGATAATTTTTAGAAGAAACTGATGAGTTGAAAAGAAACGGAAACGAACAGGATGGTAAATGGGGTAATGAACTAAAGAATAAATTAAAAACATGTGAGCCAAAATAGATGGGGTTGTTTAAGCAGTTGTTACAAATGAGACAAGTGGTGGGGCGAGCTAGACTATGTTATATAGGTTTGGGACATCCTACATGGCTTACAGTTTGGGCGTTTGAGCTACCGAAGGGGGAAGCGTTGAAATGTGATTTTGATTGGTGTGGGAAACCACCACCGGGTAACACGGGAAACGACACAATTAAAAATACCGGATCGGTTGTACAGTTAAAAATATAGGGAGAAGGAAGAGCTAAATATGAGGTTTCGTCCAAGTAGAAGAGGGAAGCGACGGAAGTGCCGCAAATGAAAAATGCTTTTCATTTCCTGGTTTCATGGACTTCAGAGATAAACGTGAGGAATCATGTGAAGTGCCTGATGCGACCCTGGGGAGGCATGAGAATGGAGAAAACATATTCACACATCATTGTGCAGGCCTAAGGTCTAATGGAGGGGAGATGCTAAAGGGTAATGCTGGTGACGAGAAAAATTTTCGTAAAATTTTAAAATAATATTTTCCATGGAGAGCAAAAAACGGAATGGCGCGTTACACACGTGCCTGGCTGTGTGTGCTTACCATAATTTGAAGTTTGATTGCAATAATTTGTTGTGAATAGTAGATATTTTCAACCGTGTTTCGTCTCAACAACCATCTGTGTGCCCGATATTAATTTTTTCTTCTTTCTATCTGATGTTCAGTTTTTTTTAAGTAGTTCATGTTTACTGTTTTAATCCTTTAAAGTTTTGTAGTTTTTTTGCTGCAGCGCAGTCTCGGCGCATCACGTTTGGTGTGCTTTCGAGCATCACAGGTAAAGCGATAACACAACAGAGGATGGGGGCTGAACATGGATCATTATAACCGGTTCTTTCTTGAAGGTAGTGTCCAGCGGCGAAATAAATCTGGCAAAAGAAAATTTTCTGATGCGAAATAGGTGTTGTATAGTATTTACTTTTATTCGTCACATGGGAGGCATAAGAGTTAAAGACTTGGGAAAAGAAGGTTAATAGCTTTTTGGATAGAAAAGGATTTAGAAACGTGAGATGTAAAAACAAAGTGGAATAATGACTGGTTTGAGTAAAGGGATGCAAATACCGTCCAAGGTGGTAAAAACTGTTAATAGACTGCACCGCAATCGAATCGGGTGGAATATGCCTTAATTTTTTTTTTTTTAAAGCAAAGTTTAGTACCAAATGATTTATTATTTTCATTTCTATTTTGTGGGTTTACAGTTGTTTTACGTGATCTGTGGCTTGTTAATATCAATTATTTTAATTTTCGGCTACTGCCATTGCGGTTGTTTTAATATGAGGCGGAAAGCGTTTGCTTTGTGTTTCCGACTTATTGTTCGGTTCGCACCTTAACGAACAAATATTGAGGAGGAAGTGGAAAAGGAAAATATGACTTCGTGATTCAAATTTCTTCCTTCGTGCCTTTATTCATACTTCCTCAGCCTTCGACGGCTGACATCCGACGCGTTTCAGCATAATATGTCATGTGCTGGTAAGTGATCTTATTCCTCATGTTCGCATACGGAGACATCAGCAGCAATTTACTTCGCCTGCTTCTTCCCAAATCTTTCAAAATCAGAGTCGAAAGGAGGTGTCTGAGTGACGAAGAGGCATGAGAAACCTTTACAAATTGTGAATGATTTTTACGAGGTAATTGGTGGAACTAATTACGAACATAATTATTCTAAGTTTTCTGCTTATATGATAGATGTTTTTTAAAAATTAAATGTGTATTCCAACCTGCAACCCAACTTTCACCATTTACTATCTGAATGCCCAGAAACCCTAACTGTTTGGAAAAAGCTAAGTATTGTCGTTGGGGAACTCTGCTTAAACAAGGCCACTCGGCGGAAGTTGCTTCGTAGCAGCCAAGGATTGATTATTCGATCATTCATTAGGAAAGGTGATGGCAGCGTGCTGCTGGACGTGTTGGTCAGAGTCCAAAAAAGGGAAATGCGTACGTTTATATATTGGAAACTCTTATTTTTGTTCTTTTGAAGGGGTTGTCTTCTTTTTGCAGCAAAAATTCAAGAGGGTAAGGGATGTTCATAATTGCAGCAACCATGTTTTTAACATTAAGGTCATGCGTGCCTGTTGCTGAGCCACGGGGTGTGATCACGGTACAATATGGACCGAGCGCCGATCCATGCAAAGAATTTGGGGCCGTTCCCCGTGGATGGGAAGGGTGCCGATCCTGGGGTTCGAACGGAGGAAGTCACGGTGGCAAGGAGACAAGTTCAACTACTCCAGTTTCTCCCCTTCAACCGAAGCAGCCACAAAGTGGCCACGTAGGCAGCAGACAAGAGCAAATCAAAAGGGACGACCCGACCCTGACTCCGACCGCTCACGATGGGGCTAGTCAACCGGTTTTGAAAACTGAGGTCATTCTTCCTAAAATGAACGAAGAACAGGGTGGTGAGCGACCCAGTGCAGGTCAAAAAGCGAGCGCGGAACCATCTAGCAAACCCTCGCAACCGAATGATGCGGCTACCGGTTCCGTCACCAGCAGTCCGCAGAGAGATCAGACAGAACAAGAAAAGGGAAGCGAGGTTGAAACCAAAACAATAAATGAGAAACAGGAAAGCGGTGAAGGGGAAAGGCAGAGTTCTGTCATACGACAAATGGCAGGGCAGAATGCCACACAGGTAGCATCGCCGCTGCTGAGCGGAGTATCCAAGCCAGAAGTGAGTAGACTTTCAGAAATGGTGACAAGCGATGCGGATGAAGGCCCGTCTCCAGGGGAAAATGTGCCAAACGGGAACGGTGTGAGTCACAAAAGATATGGGGTGGTACTGTCCGCAGCATTGAGTCTCATGAGCTGTTAAAACTCATCGCTACGAATCCGTGAATGGGTGTGAAAATGTCCAGCAGGGTGAATGCCGTGAAGGCCGGAAGAAAGACCGGGAATAAGTAACTAACTTGCAAACTACTTTCACGAAAGAGCATACGCTTGGAGCGGTGTGGCGATTCATAGGAGCATCGAATGACTCCAATTCACTAAAAAAGACCATGGGAAAACTGAGAGAAGAACTGGAAGAGACAAATAGCAAAATAAAAGTTTTAAGATGCGGTGAGACAAAGGAAATTCGCCTTACAAGCGGCATAAATACAGAACAAGGGATTTTAACGATCTCAAATCGATTATAAATGAAGCACGAAAGTTTGTTTTTTTTCATTATTGAAAAGACTGCAGTGGATAGGCTATTATTTTTTTAAGGTATAAAAAATTAAATTAACGTGCAGAGAGGTACATAATACAAAATTACATAACGGAGTCCTAAGCTTACGTTGTGAAGAAGGGACTAAACACTTTAACAACCGAATTTGAGATTACATTGATAGCATTAAGATATTTTTTGGTCGGCGCTAATAACAGGCAAAATTATAAGTGATTTTAGTGCTGATGAACTAATGAATGAGAAGATTAAAAAAATGGCGCTTCGAAGGGATGTTAAATTAATTGGGAACAAATCACAAAAGTACGCAGGTATGAGGAAAGAAGTGGAAGATAAAAAAACATCTAGGCGATACTGGCTTGACTAATAAACATTGCTTATTGAAAAGGGCACTCTTACGCATATTCACTTTGGCTATTTTGCAGAGAATTTGCTACAACAAATTTAATGGACGCAGTAGTCTGTAGTGCCCACGGGAAGCACTAACAGTCTTATTATTCTAAACGCGAAATATAATAATAACGTAACAACGGGGCACTAAAAAAAAATGTACGAACCTATTTTATTTTCGCACTTGACTTCAGGACACACACAATTCTATAAATGTATGATAGTGCTGCGGATCTGCAAATAGGCATCATCCCCTATCCCTTCATTCAATACTAGGTCTTATAGATACCGCTTTCTTCTACGTATTTATCGCAATTTATAGCTTATTTTTTAAAAAAGATGTATATGAAATGGTTAGTGTCGTGAATAACAAACGTTTTATTCGGCGCAGTTTCTTAGTGCCAGAAACTGGCGGTGATGGTGACGATGTGGTGTACAGTGACGTAGCATATTAAACTTAACTTCCGAGGCAGAAAATTTTAACTATACTCCCGGTCAGGTTACTTAAATGAACTGAGGAAAGAAGGCAGCACCGCGTCCACAGAGAACAGTAAATTTATTTAATCGAGGGATGTTCACTTGGCGCGAAGGTGAAGGATAGAGGTATGAAATTCTTTGTATTTTCGCAGCGCCAGAAACTGGGGAAGAAGCAACCACACTGAAAAACAGCAAGAGATTGTATCGGTTGTGGATAAATGGCATCCCCAAGGGAGGCTGTACACGACCCTGAGGCACAAACATCACTCAATGTTTTTGACACGGCTGAGAGGGAATGTAGGGAATGGGCACAGTGGAAGAAAAAAAAATATGCTAACGCGTGAAACTGGTGCAGGTTGTCGCAATTCTCTCCTAATGTTCAGGCAAGGACAGGAGCGGCCTCATCACAGACAAGAAACTCGGATGTCCAGTTGGTTGTAACACGTCGCATCCTCGGGGCACAGAACTCAACCAATATATTATGCCACTAAGAGTGGATGAAGACTCACCAGGGTCTAAAGCATATTCGCCGGGCAATGGAAACCTGCATGCGAATACGGGTGAAGACAAGGAAAAGGTCCTACATACTCGCTCGATCATTCTGTCTATAAGCTGTGGAAGGCAGCCAGTTAAGACGAAGTGCGTGAATGCTCGATACACAGGAGTGAAAGTTATCCACTGCAGGTGTATACAGTCAATCAAATGGGGATATTTGAAAAATATAGCATTCAAATCAGGGATGGAAAGGGATCACTATATGAAAACTATTTCCTGTGTTAGCGCAACAACTCCTCTTTCTGTTGAAGAGAGTCTTTGGAAAGCCTTGGAAGAAGTCGACGGACGCATTCAGTGGATGATAAAACAGTGGCGAAGTGGAGGGAGGTTGTGCGGTGGAGGAAAGAACTGCGGTTGCTGTGCATTCTTGTACTGCCTTGAAACTGGTCTTGTTATACCTGCGTTGAAGGCAAAAGGACAGGCTTAACACACTGCAGGTCCGGTTCAAAAGTTGAGCAAGAGGGGGCAGTTCAGATGGTTAAAATTTGACCGAGAAAAGCGAGGAAATATAGCGTTTTTTAAAAAGTAAATGCAAAGGAGCGTATAGAAACTCGTGGCTCTTCACGAATAGCATCTACAATTTAAGTGCCTTAAACGATACCAGAAAGGGAGTTATTACCGCAAAAAACTTGTGGGAAGTCGCTTACAATGGCACCGACGAGAGTTAAATCTATAATGACATTGGAGTTGACGAGCCAGTATAGTGCACGACATGTTTTCCTGATTGTTGGGAGTCGGTGGTCAAGACTACAGCGAGCTGTATCCATAATTTGGATCATGAGAAGCAAGAGATAAGTAAATTGGTAAAATAAACGAAGTCACCCGCGAAAGAGACGTGCAGCGTAATTGCTTTGACAAAGACCTACGCGCTTATCGGCGGGGTCGTATTGAGGCAGGGCAAGCACAGTAAAGAATAAGAATAACGGGTTTGACTCAGGAAATATTGTGGCGAGCATCGATGGTTCTGAAGAAAAGGATGAGTCCACTCAAGCACATGGATGCTTCGGGAAAATCAAGAAGACAATGGAATAACCAACTCTTCTCATATTCAATACTTCAGACACGTGGATAAAAAAGAATGTGGGGAAACAATCGCAGATCCAAAATCATCAAAATAAATGATACAGAACCAATCGATGTACCCCTGGAGCTGTTTGAATAGTTAGTATAAATATCTTATAATTAAGTGTTTTATGACACCGTTTCAGACTGTTTGCTTTAAAACGTTCCATTAATACAAATTTAGAACCGTTGAAATATACTAACACACGTAAAATCGAATTGCTTCTGGCTAGCATACGAACCCTGTAAAAGGCAGCTCTGTCTTTGGAAAATTTGCAACGTAGTTTTCGCCACACGGGGAACGAATAGACAATGTGGAAGTTTAAGGTG
>NW_027123751.1:91372-91917 GCF_001457755.1 Trypanosoma equiperdum
TTGGTGGCTGCGGTAGTAATTGTAGCAACACAAATTAATTCGGTGGAAATGGTTAACCAAGAGGAGTTTGAAATACTGTGTGGTTTTGTGCGTTTAACACTTGCACCAGCACCACTAATACAATTGTCTCAGAGGATAAAAAATGAAGCTGTGGGTGCGGCGGTGGATGCAATTTATTCTGAGCCCAATCAGTAACAACTGTGGAAAAAGCTATCGCCAGATTGTGAAGCGCACCAAATCAGTGACAAGGAAAGTGTGTGTGATGCCTATGCAAGGTTCAAACATGAGGCGGAGGAGCGATTGAAAGCGTCTAGACTCACAGAACCAGAACTGACGGACAACTCACCTGATGTTCTCGGACGTCTGGAAAAGGCGTTCAAATTCTATTAAACAAGTAAGCTTTAAGCTAAACAAACTAGTATCGTGACTTTGCAAGATGGGATAAACTCAATTATGCACAGAGAGAATGGCCGTGGTGGTAGTTATCTGAGGAGACACCGCTTTCGTCATGAAGACTGCGGAAACGTGCTGGGGCAACGTCCAAA
>NW_027123751.1:91927-92705 GCF_001457755.1 Trypanosoma equiperdum
AAATGGAGAAGTAATACTGCAGTGTGGAGCGAAGACGGTGGTCTCGCACAGCAGTGGGAGATGCTCAAGAAAAAATGTATCGGGTGCAGCATGGATCTTACAAATCCAAAAGACACACTCAAGAGACTACGTGAAGAAATGGAGTGCAGAACCGTGCCAAGAGGCATCGGTAGCCGTAAAGGATTGTTTGTTTACACATATGGTGAGCTGGAAAAGCGGGAACTGGTCTCTTGCGGCGGGGAAGACCGACAGGATTCTGGGGCGTGCGTCCTCGATGAATGGGGGGGAACCCAAGTACATACTGCAAGAATACCTTGGATGCAGCGACTCGAGAAACTTGTCGACATATTGCCAAATGTTTCGGAGGAAACAGCCAAAATGGAAAAACGAGAAGCAAATGAAGAACATCGTGCATCGAGTAAACGAAACTCAACAAAACCAGCCCAAATCCGATAAGAAAGAGGCGTTATCACAACAAGATACACCACACCCACCTCTCGGAGATATACTCCAAACATTTACTGACAACCCAAACTCTGAGGGCGAAGCTAGGGAAAATAAACAAGTACAGAATGATTCTTCGGACAAATCTGTTGAGATTAAGACCGCTGATGAACGAACCACAGGAATAGGTATCCGTCCACTAAAAAGTGCGAGTAAAATTAGTACACCCCTGACGATGTTTTTATTGTTATTATGAAATACGCTGCAAAGTGGTGACCTTTGTTATTGGTGATATTTTCTGCATTCTACGTGCCACTTCCATGATGTTATGCTT
>NW_027123751.1:92812-93650 GCF_001457755.1 Trypanosoma equiperdum
GGTGTCGTGAGTACTGACAAAGGCGTGATTCACTATTTGTTTCGAGATGCTAGTAGTGTAGCGCTACGAGCTTCATTGATGCTCGTTGATTTTCTACCTCTATGTGGATGAGTACGTCTTACAAGCGTGGTGGAGGTAAAACGTCTTGGCGAGTGCACATACATGCAAAAGATATCGCGCTGACATGAGGTGTATGTGAGCGTATCTTTGCCTTACGAACAGTTGAGTAATACTTGATATGTGTTTTTCACGGATTAATTTGGGGGAGCTGAGGGTTTTTTGAAGGTGAGCCTGGGTGAGAGCGATAAATGTACTCTAAAGTGTTGTATTTTTGGATTGTTCGTTGCGGGACTTCCTGCGCAGGGTGCTAAAATTGCTGATGGAATCGTGAGCGTGAACGAGTTTACTGAGTTGTAAGGATTGGTAGAATTGGCGAATGGGACTGTGCAATTGATGAAGCAAGCAAGGAAATGAAGGAGGTCTCTCCGGAGGTTGAAGTGCTCGGTCTTATGCTAGTTAATTCAGACCTTGGAAAAACTGTTGAAAAGGGTCAGCACAGAGACTTGTCTACGCATACTGGCCCAGACACAGTATCGAGATCCGCCATTTACGGGTGTACTTGAGTGAAAGTTAAACGGGAATTAAATGAAGCACGGGAGGCGGAGTACTCGAAGTGGAGAGCATCTAGTTTGAAAAAAGGGGATAATCAACAATTGGAAGTCGGTGCTGAATTAGTTAGTGATGTCTATGAGTCTAATCCGCAAGTAGTTTCTCCTAAGTACCCAACCGGAAACAACATAAAAGCTGCACTTCTCCGATACTGTAGAGATGTCGAAGG
>NW_027123751.1:93660-94605 GCF_001457755.1 Trypanosoma equiperdum
ATTTGTTTGTGCAGTGGAGACTGGGACGAAAATTTTGTGGTGTGCTGTGCGGATTGTACTGAGGGTGATAATGTAAGAGTATGAGAACAAAAAATGACGATCCCACAAACAAGGTGAAGTAGCTTACGACGAGGTGGTGGAGTTGTGTAGGGAGCCCTTTGGCGCAAGAGGGACTGGAAAAAGTATTTGCGATTTTTTTTTTTGAAGGACATGCAAAGTCAGTCATCACCGTTAGCATTCTTAAGATTGCTTCATGGGAAAATACACGAATCAGCCTCAACGGTTGAATAGGAGGCGTAGTCTTTGGGGGAGAGGATTTCCACGGGACCCAAAGCAGGAAGCATTGATAACCGCAGCACGCTCCCGTGGTATAGAGAATTGTTGGGTGCACCGCGGCTGCTAGGGGGATTGCGGCAAGCAGTACGGTCGGCTGTGACTGACAGGAGTAAGTGAGTTAGTTAAGCCTCGGCCTCTAGAAGTGGATAAATATTATACTGCTATTGCCGAGATTATCGGGACTGTGTGGGATGATGTTAAAGCACTAGAAAATGTTGTTAGTGAAGATGACGCGAAATGTAAAACCAAATACTTTCAAGGAGTTAGCGCGTTTCAAGTTGGGTGTGGAGAACATACGTGCCCGCTAAGAGAAGGTGTGAACGAGAGCACTCTTAGGCATTATAAGAAAGGTTGCATTGAAATAAACGTTCAAACAGGTTCCGTAAGCGAATGCTTTAATAGACCAAGGGACAACTTATATAGGAGTGGCGCAGTACAGAATTCAAAAGACATGTTGAACTGGAAAGAAGATCGAGGTGACGCCACTCGGTTTCAGATTACGGTTGAAGTGCAAAAAATATTTGGTCCCCTCATTGCACTATTTTCTTCTGGACAATCGCCTTCTGCACTTCGTGCGATGATGTCCAATATCACTTCCCTCTATTCCCA
>NW_027123751.1:94707-97355 GCF_001457755.1 Trypanosoma equiperdum
TATCTTTTATGTTTCCATGTGAAAGCCAAACATTCCGCGGTGGTAGTGTTATGGCGGCTTCAATGGTGAAATGTATCATGTGTGCATACGAAGTAAAATTCTCTCTGGTTGCCTACCTTCCCGAGCTCCTGTGTGTGATTAGGACTGCAAAGATATTGTAGAATATACTGTGGAAAAGGTGGTGCGCATAGTCGGATTCTGGTCGCTGCATTACGATGGTGGCCCCTAGGGGCGTGGCGCGGAAGCGTATATCCGGCAGGAACTCTGTCGGAAGAGCCGCAGGCATGCACTCTAAGGCTTTGTTTGTGTCTTAGGCAATCGCTTTAGCCGGGTAGGTGGTGCTCATTTGATGTTTGGTTGCATGCTATTTTGTTGCGGAAGATGTGTTGTAAACTATTTGTGAGTGAGGCCGTTCTGTGGGGAATTGCTTAAAGGTGAATTTTCTGCGTGAAAAAGAATTGGCGCGGAATTTAGAAAGCGGGGGTATTAACCTAGGATTTAAGGCTTAGGAAGTTGAAAAAATCTTGATCCATCAGGAGGGGGAAGGGGTTTAGCCTCTTTGTTAGGGAATGTAGCTGGCGGGCATACTGTGATAAAACGATAGTGCATCGTTCACATTATGCAACACGGAAGGATTCCCACCTCAACAAAGAATTCCAGTTTCTCTCTACTTGAATCGCCAAGAATGGAAAGTGGGACACCTTACTACAAAGTTTCTGGAGATCCTTCATATACATGTTTTATGCAGCTAAAGTACGGCAATCAGATCTTTTTCTGATTTTATTTTCTTTAGTGGTTATTAATTAGGAGCAGGAGTATGAAAGTTTTTAAAGACACTGGAGTTTAAGGTTAGTGCTGTTTTGGCCCGCTGTGTTAGGTATGGAAAAGACATAGGGGTAATCTAAACCATTATAATGATTTCTCAGGGCAGCGCGACTAAGAAAAACTAACCACTTAAAGGAATATATGGAAGAGGAGAGGGAACAGATGTGGATTCTCGAAAAAAAAAAATAATGAAATATCGTTTAGAGCGGTAACTGATGAAGTGAGTGAGGTAACAAGGGAGGTTGAGAGCGGTTGAAAAATGTGGACAAAACACTGTGCTAATGCACACGAGCGTGAACGTTGGTTGCGGAAGATTTGATCTGTTTTTCTGAAGATAACCTATTGTTAGTCCGCAAGAACATTTGTTACGAGTAATATAATGAGGCATATAACCCCAACAAACGGCAAGGCCGCCAAAAATACGGGAGGACGTGGAGTCTCTTAGAGTGAATGCGCAACCTCACACGGCTGAGAACTGGCAAAGGAAACCGTTTTTCAAGAGAAAAAGCAACTTCGAGTGCCTGCTAAGAGTCTTACAAGAAATGAAGGCGCGCGCCACACGCGCAGGAGTGTGAAAGCAATGAACTACAGACGCGCATCTGAATCCTACCGCACAAAACGACGGTATTTCTTTGCTGTATCAAAGGAGGTCTAATAGGGATAAAACAAGTGTCGTTCAATGGCTTAATAAACCGGAAAAACTGAGGAATGAAATCGAGGCGATGGACAGGTGAGAAAAGATCAACAAAAAAAACAGCCCAAACCGGAGCATAAGCACAGACGAGAAACCACGAACCGGGAAAAAAAGTGGAGAAAAAATTGCTCAATTTTCAAAAAGGCAAACAGCTACCAGTGGGGAAACAACCGTCTCTGCTACAAGGCCTTCAGAAAAACGAAAAAGCCCAACCAGAATTATTCAGCAACATTTAAGGTGTTTTTGTTACCTCTATAAAATGGCCCACCATTTAACCTAGTTTGATTTTTCGATGCCCCTAAAGAAAGTTATAATGATTCCCAGAAAGGAATGGTTGAAAAAGACAATGAAAATAACGAGGAATAATTACTTATTTTGTCCATCTACACCTTTCTTCAAAAAATGGCTAAAGTTCTTCGGAGCAGGGGAGAGTATGATGAGGATTAAAGCCAATAAGCAGGAAGGAATTATTATTGGTGACGAAAGAATACAATAAGAGTAAAGTCAGAAGAATATATGGTAAAAGTGCTGTTTGACTGCGAGGTTGACGGTGTAGGAACGGGGAAAGGTGAAGACACGAGATGAGCTGGATTATACATACAAGAGCAGTGTACTACACTGGATTTATGGTGTTTCCAGTTAAGAAATTGGGAGCGGAAATGGCTGGGTTCAAATTATTAATATTTAACCGACACATCCGAGGGAAGTAAAAGGCTCACGCGGTCAGAAAGCAAGCACGATCATTATCAAAAACTTGCAGCCTGGGGCTGACTGAAGAGGTGACAAATAACCAGTTAAAACTGCAGCAGGAAGGTTAAAAAACAATCGGGTGAAGTTGCAATTACAAAAGAAAAAATTTGAGGGCACCAATTATATATATTGGTTGTTAGAGGGAGACAATCAGCTGCCGGAAAGCTAAAACTAAACATTTTTTATCGTGAACCTCAGAAAAGGGGTGGAATCATGTGATGTTCGTTCCAGGGTGCCAAAGATGGGGTATTCGAAGATGTTTTAACAAGCCGGAGGGAAAAAACTCTTTACAGGAAAGATACTTGGCAAAAATGGACAGCGAAGGCAGGAGTTCTCGCAAATTTTGCAGAAAATTTCCCGTAAAGAGAAATAACCAGAA
>NW_027123751.1:97365-98687 GCF_001457755.1 Trypanosoma equiperdum
GATTTTGTCAATAAGTGGTCGGTTACGGGATGCCAATATTCTATTTTTCTTACCACTGTATTTTCAATCAGCCGTGCATTATTCCTGATTGATTTGGAACTGTCAAGTACACTTTAATTTTAATTTCTAAAACCCATCGGATTATAGACGTTATGATTGTAAATATCACGTATAAAGTAAGAAATTAGGGCACGGAAAATCAAGGATAAATATCGTGCGTTACATTAGATTCTCTACAGTAACATTTAATGTCCAAGAATGTGCTCAAGAGATTTCGTGCGCTACGAACTAGCCGTTTTAAGTTTTGAATTGGTACCCGCAACGTGTTGTGCCGTAGAAGTAAAATTGTTGATGAAGGATGTACAAATGTTTGGGCAAAGAGCTGAGTGTTGAGACAAAACCATGCCAAAATAGATATTACGTGACTACAAGGAAAAAGAAGAAGCGTCGTACCGAACAATAAAAGCGGACACTAGCAGCTCATATGACGATTTTGTAAGGTGGGATACACTTTGGCTAGGCAGGCTGTTTGCACTATATCAATTTTTAATTGGTTCTGAAAGCGAGATATTTAGTCATATGTGTGTCTAGTTCAATTTTATATTTGTCACTGTTATGATTTTTATTAAAATAGGATCAAATAATAGGGGTTTAAAGTTGCGGTTGGCAGATTTTCACCTGTGTGAGAATAAACAATGAGCGGTACGGAAGAGACATATGTGTATCATTTGAGAGTTTGGAAACATTTCTCATCTTTTGTTTTCAACAAAGCGTATGCAACTGATCTCTGGTCGACATTCTATGATTTTCTTTATACGCTGGTAGGTAACATTGTTGTTTTGATGCACAAATGCACGTGTAAAAACTACTACAATTTTTGTTAAATCAGTTGAGTATTGTTATTATCATTGTTATGAAGGATTTTGTTTACATTGCTTTGCTTTTTTTTAGATTAAAGCGGAGATCACCTGATGCTGCTTCGAAGAGTAGCAGCGAGAAAAGGTAATGAAAGAAACATGTGAGTTACAGTCAATAACTGCGAAGTGATATGAAAACTTACGGTTGGCACGAATGACCTATGTGTTCTATCCCACGCTTGAGAGATAAATTCATTGCGTATGCGCACATATATTTTTTCGTTTTATAATCTATTTTTTTTATTGTGTTACGTGAGATTTCGTGTGATTTTCCCAGAAGAGACCCGAGAAAAAAGATAATGTTCAAAAATTTGGTGGCGCTCTTGTTAACACTAAGGTAGTAAACGGCATCCATGGAGTCAAAGGATGCTTCCACAATGAGGGTGGGAGTCGGATTAACGGTTT
>NW_027123751.1:98697-99123 GCF_001457755.1 Trypanosoma equiperdum
CGTGCTCCTTCGATCTCACGCGAAGGCAGTGCCGAAAGGAAGTTCAGAACCCACTTGAGCTGGTAGTTTGAAGGACACATAATTGATTAGTCCACCTGCATATTTTACGGATCCATCAACATTACGGGCAACCCGGAAATGGAAGAAATAAACCGTCCAAAAAGTCGGACAGCCGCTGGTTTTCGAGGCGCTTATTGTTTGAAAAGTTCCCTTCGAGTAGTGCGTTCAAACAGTTCATCCAGCCACCCAATCGTGCTTAACAGTGCTTTGGGAAGAAAACGGGAAGTTGAGTAACTGGTGATACTCCACTTGGACTGATGGAAGGCATACCCCCGAAAGAAGGTTCACATGCATATCTCAAAAAAAAAAAGAAAAATCCCTCCTTCACGTAAGATTAAGCTGCAGCTCTTACGGTTGCTTCCAGAA
>NW_027123751.1:99210-101981 GCF_001457755.1 Trypanosoma equiperdum
CGCGACGCAGCCAAACACACACCCAATTCAGGAAGGCTGAAACGGTCTGGCACCACTAATTAATGCGAGTGGAGGATGCCCCTCGAAAAAATTCTGAGCCAAGGCACTGCCTCTATCGCGCGTAAGAATAAATTTCATCAAATGCACACAACGTTGTCAGCACCAAAATCGCTGTGAAGATGTCCCTGCAACCCACCAAACTCGTAGGGAGCCTATCACAGCCACCTTTGAGATGAAAGTTGCATACCGCCCTTATTTTTGTCCAAACTATTTCCCCTTTGACCCCTTCCTTTTGTCGTTTGTAAAACATCGTAACGCTAAATAGAGACTAAACAAACAATGCCGGCAGTTTTGTGCGGTTTGAGTTCTGCACCACACACACGGGCGTCCTCTCGCCGTATGAGGCACGTGACGCTACAACGAGGTGCAAGGGTTATTGGGTCGCTGTTGTTAATAATGCTGACAGTCGGTTCACTCGCAATGCCAATTGAGGCAACAGATGTTGTGACAGTCAAAGTGCTGAGCCACATGTATGCCGCCGGTTTCCCACACAACGTCGTTGACTCGCTCAATGCAGGTTTGAGCGCATCCATTGCAACACGTGAAGAAAAACTACATACGTTGGTTAAGGTTTCTCTAATTCAACCTTCATCGTATGAGGAATCGGTCGAACAGTTGCTTACAACAAATGTGGAAAAAGCAGGGGATGAGCTTCTTGTTATAGATGGACCACTGGGGAACCAAAACGTACTTTGGGTTCGAGACAAATTGGAGGAACATGATTTAGTTGCCTTTGCACCTCTCTCTTATTCTGATGAAGTTCGTGGGTGGAATCCTCATTTCTATTATCCAAGTGTTGAACCCAAAGCTGAGTTACTTGCTCTGATTCGTTATGCTGTCGTATTTCTTCGACTTCGACGCGTGGGTTTTATGTATCTGAAAGGCACAAACTTTGGTGATTCTTCATATACCTTTACAGAGCAGGTGATGTCTATGATGGGATATAAGTTGTGTGGTACATTTGCTATTGATGTTAATGTTAATGAGCCTATTGGAGATGACGTGTTCGACAAGGAGTGGGAGAAATTTGTGAAGACACGACCACAAGCCGTGTTGCTATTTGGTTCTCCACATGACATCACCAAAAAATTTATTCACTACTTATTGAGAGAGGATCATCATACAGCAGATGCCTTTGTACTCACTGCGTCTAGTTCGCAAACATTTCTGCTGAATACCTGGAAGGAAGCTTTGGAAGAAACTAATACGGAATTAAAACCTGGTCAACTCATTATTACTGGCACTGGTCCACTTGCGAGTGACACACGATACAAAATCATTCAACGCTTCCGTGAAGAAATGACAAAATATTTGAATACTAACGAGAACTGGGGTGGTTTTGCGAAGCCAGAACACTTTGACACAAACCATAACAGTGGAGAATTGATGGTTCTTGGGTGGCTTGCTGGAGAGATGCTTATGCGAGCATTAGTTGACACCATATCATTAACAAATCGCACCTTGTTTAGATTATCACTTTATAATCAGCGCCGTTACTTGATTGATGATATGGTAATTGGTGACTTTGGAGGTGAGTGTGGCAGTGCTGCTCAACTTCAAGGTGCCGTGTGTCGTTGCAATCAAGGAGGAAGTGTAGTGTATATGAAGGAAGTGGTGGAAAAATATCATTTGGAAGCGTTTGAAGAGGGATTCGTGACGTGGTGAACAGTACGTTGCTTTAGTACTGGAATTCGTGTTTATGCGCCACTGAGTGGTCTAGTGATATTGATATCTGATAACCACGTTGTCCAGCGCGCAAATTCGTTGTATTTTAGTGGTGCAGTTACACTGACTGGAAATGGTAACATCGGAGACAACGATAGGCTGTTCTTTCATTCCCTTAATTCTTCATATTCAGGAGCTGCGAAGGACCTTAATGACACACTGGATGAGAGGATTGTTTCTGCTGTATTCGGTGCTATAACCAATGAGGTGCTCACCACACCAGGTGTTATCTTCTTTGACCATATGGTACTTTTTCCTCAGGTGAGCACATTCAAAAGGAATGTCATACACTTCTTCCCTACACTCACCCAAGAACTGTATGTGCTTGCGCAGTATTTCTCACGCTCACCAAATCATATTGCTCACACTATAATTCGGAGTGATGAAGCAGCTGAAGTTGCTGAGGTACTGTCCATGTCACTAATGACTTTTGGTGCGTCACTAGGGTCCAGAGTTCTTTTGAATGAGCATGTTTCTGATATCCATATGGAGTACTTGAAACATGGTGGTGACGTGTTCATACTCGGACTTACAACTCCCGATGTGAAAACGGTATCAAAATACCTTGACACCCATCCTCTAAATCGTGTGTTCATAACATTCACGGACTTGCTATTATATTACGAGGAACTGAAGTTAGAGTTCAGTGTGACTGCAAACGCCAAGGCACAGCGCCTGCTTTTCGCCACTAGTTTGCCGCATTGGGCTGATAATAGTTCCACATCGGAAACTATTATTGCTTACCACGAAGCCATTCCCGATCCATCACAATGGTCACCGATGTCACTGCGTGGCTTTGCCATTGCTCGAGTGATGCAAACACTTCTGTTACCCATGAAGAAGGTTAGCTCTTCCCTATTGTCTGATGAAATATTTTGGCAAACTTCCTTCGTTGTTGATGACATGAGGTATGGGCCCTTTAGTGATGCTGATTGTATTGCCAACGGTGTACAATTGTCTGGTAATTGTGTTTGGAATTATGGTGC
>NW_027123569.1:0-2929 GCF_001457755.1 Trypanosoma equiperdum
AAACATGATTCTCGGTGGATGGCTTCGATGGAGGGAGATTGCATGGTAAGTTCTCAGTGTGTTCAACTTCAAGGTGAGAGGTTAGATGAGTTGCTGAAGAATAAACCGGAAGAGTTACGTTGTGCTGTTGTTGTTGATGCTGCTAATGCATGTCGTGTCTACAGGGATTGTGTGAGTAATGTAACGTTCACTCCGAGTGGTCGTGTGGTTGAATTTGATGTCACCCATCCTTCAAGCATTCATCCTTCGGAAATTGCTCAACGGCTTCAGCATTACCCATTCAGGGAAACGCAGCGGCTGCTTTTGGGCAGTAGTATTGAGACTAACGATGCTGGTGGCGGCAATTTGACGATGTCTTCATTCTTGCGGCGTGCCTGCGGTGTCATGGTTGATGAGCAGGGTGTTTTCGTTGATGAGGTCTTGTCTCGTTTGGTTATTGAACGCTCTTCTTTGTCTTCGCTGCAGTGCTTATTGGTCGTTGGGTTCCTCAACCGTGACCGTATTCGCGCGAAACGTGAAGGTGACTTACTTGACGAACTTGAGGAGCGGGCCACAGAACACACCGAAATGCTGGAGAATATGGAGGAGATGGTCGTACTATTGGATGAGGCTCGTCAGGCTGAGTGCACGGTGCGCAGTGAGCTTTTTGCCCGTGAGGAAGAGTTACTTGAACTTCGTTGCACCCAAGATAGGGACAAAAAGTTCCGTGACGAGATGCTTCTCTCACTGTTCAACATGCTTGAAAAGGCACGAAGTTCGCACGTGGAGGTGGCCCGTGGAAAGGTTGAAGAGTTAATGAGTGGCGTTTATCTCGTAGGTGAACTTGAACAGGAGGTTAAGAAACTTAGCGAAGAGAACGCTGCCCTGAGGGAAGAGTTAGAACAGCGGGAGATCACTCACAAAGAGGATCTTGATGCACTTAACAGAAAAATTGCTGCACTGTTGCTTGAGTTGGACGAGAAGGGGTTTGAATACACTGACACCATTGGTAAACTCGATGAGTTTGTTAATGTCCTTGAAGGAGCCCGAGCAGCGGAGAAGGCGGCGTTGATGGCCCTGGAGGCCCGTGAACAGGAACTCTTTGACCTGCAAGACGCTAAGGACGACGAGATGCGTGAGGTGGAGGCAGTCATGCAACAACTGGAGGCCAGAATCGAGGAACTACAGGGTGGTATGCCCGTTCCCCTCCCCTGGACATCGTCAGAGCATCTCGGAGAGACTGGCAATTCCACCACCTCAGCGGTGACTGTACCGTCTGCAAGCAATCTGGCCGTGGGTGGGACAGATATCATTAGCTCGATGCGCCATCAGCTTGAGCGTTTGAAGCGTGAAAAAGAGGCACTTATGGTCGAATTACAGTCTAAAGGGAGACAACACGACGATGTGGTGGATGAGCTAAATCGCAACATAGGTGGACTGATGACGGATCTGGACTCGCGCATTCGTGGTTGTCAGGTTTCTGCCACGAGTGCAAAGGAGCTTTTGCGTGAGATATCGCTTTTGCGCTCTGTTGAGGAAGGTGAAGACGATGAGGACGAGGGCGACGCAACCGGTTGCCCAACAACGCATTTGGGAGGGCCATGGGCGCACCATTGATGACACTCAGTGTGTAATTGATACGGTATCTCATACACTACCTAGGTTACAGTCGATGAATGATGTCTAATGTAACGAATATTTTTGTTTCAATAGAGCTTTGCTAGTGGATGGAGTGTTTGGTGCAGCGAAAGCAGCTGCGTGGGGGGGGGTAGGAAAGATGTATTTACCGGAGGGGAGGGAGGTCTTCACGTTATAGGGGAATCCAATTTACGGGGGAAGAACAAAAAGAGTAAACAGAAAGTTCAGGAAAAACGGTGAGTTAAGGTGTCATTGAGACACTGCAAATGAAATAGTTGATGCCGCAGAGTAGCAGCTGCGGCAGAAGCGGCCGTTTTTTCCTTTATATACGTCTTTCCCTTTCGTCTCTTGGTTTGCATTCCCCCCATTTTTCGGCCCACCGAGCCTCTGTGAGCCTATAACAGGAGGGTTAAGTTTTTGTTTTCTTTTAGAGGGTCATGTGCCAATGCAGCAGCAAGCTCCCGGGTTACTGTCGTGCAAACCACTTGCACGCGGCGGCAATCTTCTTTTCCGTGATGGTGGCGTTTAACGCTCCTGCTGCCTTACTGTTGCTTGTTGTCGTTACGGATGAACTGCACTTTTTAGTGCACGGTGTATCGACGGGGTTGGCGTCTTTCCATTCCTGCCGTTCCCATGTTACCCGATACTGCACGGAGTAGCTGCGTGGGCACCCGCATGTATGCATTTTTTTTTCATTGCGTAAACCCCGTTTTCCCTTTAACAACAACAAAAAAATAAGACGTATGCATTTGCGGCTGACCCAACTCTTTTCCTTTACTAGATAATGCCACCCCACACGCGCAGGTTTCCTCGCAAGCTTTCAACATCCTAACCGTTAACAGTTACGATTAGGTGTTGATACGAAGGGGAAGGAGGGGTTTTATATTCGGCAGCGGATATCACGCGGTTCTGCGACCCAGTCTCGCTTTTATTCCACGGTTTTTGTTTTCCTTTTTTTGGTCGCACTTTTCTTTCTTTTTTTCTTTTTGCCACTCTTTCCCCAGCGTTTGTCCATACGTATGTATGTGTATATGTGATTTTTTTTTTGTCGCTGTTCTTTTCCAAGTAATTTCGGACGGTGGCCAACGACGAGGAGAAAGGTTTAGATGTAGTTTGGAAAGCTTCGTATGGGGAGAAACACAAGTGAAGAAGGAACGACAGCAAAACGAAGGATGAGAGGAAAGTAAGTAACTCTCCTCCTTTTCCCATTTTAACTGTTCGTATATTATTTATACCACTACGATCAGCTTCTGAGGGCATAGGAAATAGAAGAAAAAGCTGTAAAACAGAGAGAGGGAGTAAGATTTTTTTT
>NW_027123569.1:2950-10928 GCF_001457755.1 Trypanosoma equiperdum
CTCCCTTTTTCTATTTCTCTTTTTTTTCCTTCGGTTGACGGGGTCGCTCTAATGTCTCTGCACTGTCCGTGAATACCAAGTGCTTGTCTGTTGACTGTTTTCGCACTGTTCTCTCCCTTTTCATTGGCAAGAATACCTTCATTTTTTTGTTTTTAAAATTGTTTTTGTTGGTATGTTGACACGGTCTGCGTCCAAGGTATTCCGTCTCTGGTCTCTTTTTATAACTTCATTGGTGTCACGATCTTTTTTACATCTCTCATTTACCCATTCCTCCTCCTTCTCCACCCCTTTCTCTGCTGAGCCAACGGTGTCAGTGGAGGCCTCCGACTTAAACTTTCTTTTGTGGACTTAAACTTTTTTCCTTCTTTATTCATCGTTGTCGTCGCTTCCTCCACACACACACACACACACACACACACACACACGTGAAGCAGTTGATGTTAACTTGTGTGTTCTGTAGGTATAAAAAAATATATAAATACATGTCCGTTCGTTTAGGTGCTTAGATGCTTACAAGGAAGCCATTGTGTTGACTCGTGCAGTGTCTGGTAAGGTGTTGTATGTGTGTTTTCACGGATCTTACGATTGCGTGCGCTACCAGGTATAGGTGAATACGAAGGTAACGTGAAAGCATATGACGGCTGCAACACGGATTACTTTGAAACTCGGGGAGGGGATGCGCTGCGATGTTTTTTTTTTTTTAAATGCTGAGACCAGCAGGTTCGTGTAGTGGTTCCTAGTTTGCCCATTCTTGGAGTGGTTTGAAAGTAGGTGACAGCGGCGTCATCGTGACGGAATGTCTTTCTCCTCTTCTTTGGTCATCCCGTCGTTTCGGAAGAAAAACTGTGTGACGTATACCCGAGTGCGTTACATGTGCACGTTCTTGCGTGTGCATAAGAAAATAGCATCGCTACCCTTCCCTTTGGAGCTGCTTTGGCTGTTCTCCCTATCGTTTCAGACCATACGAACATGTTTGTGCAGCTTTCTCTACAAGGTATAATCTGTGCTTGTTCCCCTTCCTCCGTTTCATTGCCCTAAACACCGTCTAGTCGAAGAGCATTAGAGCCTTGTAGGCGTTGGCGGGAGTTGTTAGATATCAAGGGACCGCGTGTGCGTTTTGTGTGTGTCATTATAGGCAAAGGGGAGAAGGAAGAAAGGTGAGCTTCGTATTGCAAGTGAATAGTAGTATCAGTGACTGTATTACGGGGCTGCAGAGGTACCAGTTTCACAGTCATTACATTTATGCCTTCACACTACCGGTACCAGTACACACGTAGTTTTGCTGAACGTGCAAAGGAAACAGAATCCGCGCGCTTGCGCTACCCCAAACACATTCCCATCCTTTGCGAGCCCACTTCAGCCGCTAGCGCCTCTACACCGCGTGATGTGAGGCTCTTCTCCACACGGCAGCAGGTGCAGCGCGAGCTGGACTGTAATAAGTTTCTTCTCCCTGAAACTGCTACCGTTATGGAGTTCATGATGGCGCTGCGGCAGCGGCTGCTGCTAGAAGAGGGTCAAGCCGTATTTGTGTTTATAGGAAATGAACTACCGCCGAACAGTGCCTGCTTGGGAGACATTTACGCAAGGGCAAAAGACCCTGATGGCTTTCTGTACGTGTCGTATGGTGTGGAAAATACATTTGGTTGAACATGCGGTGATGTGTTCCCCTCCACTTGCAGGGAGAGGATGGTGTTATGATCCGCCAGGAGGGTTGTCACAATTCTACAACACACCTTTAACAGGCAAATATATATATGCATGATTCTTACATATTTGTATATAGTTTCACACAGTTGGGGAACTCTTTGTTTGCATCTCCACACTGGCCTCCGCGCACGTGGGTGGGTGTTCGTGTGCGTGGGTGCGAATGAGAGTCGCGGCGAACCTCTTTCTTGTGTTCTTCCCCTTCCTCTCCCCGCTTTTTCTCTTTTTTTTCCTCTTTCTTTGGCGCCTTTGGCCTTTCGCCTTCCGAGGAGCTCTCGCTTGGGCGCGTCACCTTCTTGCAACATATTAATGTGGGCATTCCGCGTACGTGTTTTAGTCGCCTTTGAACAACCTATTGCCCCTGATTTCGATCACCTTTCCCTTCCGTTACTCTGCTGAGGAGGTTCTGTGGTTTCTCTGTTCTCTCATTGTTGTTGCTCTACAGGTCGCTGCAACTGTGGTATAGCGTACAATGCCCACTGCAGGTGTATAAGTACCCGTGACAGTTTTCATGTGTTGAGTGGTAACATGTGCTTAAGAAAAAGGACTTGTGTACACGAGGCGCGTCTGTAAAAGGCTATGCTTTGTTCCGATTGAGATCCATGGTCTCATATTTTCTTCCCCTCCCTTCCATGCTTTGCGGCTGAGTCACCTATTTGCTCATCTATGAGGCAGTTCAGTTTTTTTGACAGTACCAGGCTCCCAGGCGCCCGATTCGTCTTTTGCAGTCTCACATCTGCACATGGACATAGTGTGAGTGTGCATACGACTCATTTTCCGTGCTTTTATCCCTTTCACGTTACTGTGTGATTTATTTTTTTTCACGTCATCCTCAATACTCCGAAAATTAACGGGAAATTTATCCCTTTCCTTCATCCTTTACATGTGGTTGATTTATACAAATGTGTATATACATGTATGCCTGTATACGGGTCTGTACATACAAGGAAGGAACAAAAAAAAAGCATCAGCACAACCTGCAGTTATGTTTTACACGGGCTGCAGCTACCGAGGGGAGCGAACCTCTGATGACCGCCGGTTCGATGGGCAGGGGATTTTCACCTTCGCCAACGGCGACACGTACGTCGGAGCCCACAGGGATGGCTGCATGCACGGGCATGGAACCCTCTTTTTCGCCAAGGAGCGTGGGGGCGGTCATTATGTTGGTGTGTGGGAAAACGGTCGCAATGTGTCTGGTGCATTTGTATTTTCAGATGGTCTGGTTTACGGCAGCGGCGAACAGACGAAGATTCCTGACCCCTCTGCTGGTGGGCCCTTGACACCTGAAGTGAGCGAGACTGGAACTATTTTAGCAGCTCAGCAGTCTGGTAATACAGGAGAATCTGATAAACAGATAACTAACGCATCTGTATCTGGGGAAGGGGAGGAAGTAGAGGCCCCACCTGTTGACACTAGCAGCAACAGCACACTCGCCCGTAACTGGCTGTATTGCCGTAAAGGCGATAGACGACTGTGGGCAGAGCACCTGCGTGAGGTGATGCCTGTCCTCCCGCTGCAGGCACTGCTAGGTGGCGAGAGGGCGCCACAGTCTAGGAAGTGGGCCAAATCACTCGTCGTTGCGCCATGTGTTGCTGCGGAAGCGAAAACTCCGGCAACCTTCGCACAAGGCCAACCGCGCTGCCTTTCGGACGTCCCCGAGGAGTTCTGGAGCGATGAAGAGCAGCGGAAGAGTGTTGTCTCCCGCATGGAGCTTCAGGCGTCACCTTTCATCGGTGCGCAGGGTGGTGCAGGTCGGGAAGAGACTATGATTGATGGTGAACGGCTGGCGACGAACCTGACGCTCAGGATCATAAAACCACTCGAGTCTGAGGCGATGCGTCGAGCGATTGAGGCAGCGGCTTTGGCGTCGACGGCCGCTAGGGTCAAGAGTGATACGTTCATGTCGCCGCGTAGTCGCTCCTCGAGTGAGAAGAGCTCTCACTGTCTTAATATTGTAGAGGATTCTCTGTAGACAGTCTGTAAGATCTTCGGAGGGGCGTACACCCTAGAGCTGTTGGTACTGATTACCAAGCTGCGTTCGGTTGATACATCACAAAGGATGTCAAGGTAAGTGAAGCCGATGCGTACTATGGCTTGGCGCATGTGTAAATTAGCGATTGAAGGTCAGTCACTTAGGCCTACCTCAATGTAATATGCACCGCAACCTGTTAGTGTGGGAATAGCACACCACCGGGTGGGAAATTAGGGAGGGGGGATTAACAATGTAAAATGACGCCCAACTGAGGGAATGGCCAAACTTAACCCTTCACTATGTGTATGTGTCTTTCCCAAATTGTTTCTCCCTTCTTTGGGGTTTTGACCTCGGTGAATCTTTAAGTGGTTTGGGAGATGCACGTGATACTCAAAGCGGGCACCACCTTATGATACTTTTCATCCTGTAGAAATACTTCTGTATGCATAGCTTTTTAGTGTTCTTGCTCGCCAGGAGGGAAATGGGGATTCCTGATGGGTAACTCAATTCGATGGCCCCTACCACATAGTGGAAGTGGGTGGGTTTGTGCTCCCGCTGTCAAACCAATGTGTGCCACTATCATTTTACAGTTCTTTTGCTCATAATCCCCCTTCACACGGGCATCTGCTCAGCTACAACCATATTCATATTGTTCTTTCTTTTTTTTTTTGTTATTATCCCCTTCCGTGTGCATCTCCGGTGGCTTGTGACCTGCTAGCGTTCCCTCCTGATGTGTATTTTAGATTGTCACTACACGAGCGTGCCTTACCAGGGGCAAGTTCGGTAGTAGCCATTGAGAGAAAATGGTAGGTAACCTCAACTGCTTTTGGATCTGTTGCGGCGTTCAATGGACTGATGTGTGCAATTATGTAACCTTGCCCCCAACTGTTTATGTTCGTTTCTCCCTTCCCAATATGTGTTGGTTAATTTACGAAGTTACCGAGAAAAAGGAAGAACGGCTTCAAGGGCACGCGCAGGGGGAGAACAGCCGGGCAAACAGATTGAGAGAAAAGAGTAGGTGCTCTCGTGCCCAGAAAGAAGGCCAAGTTGCGTTCACTCATTAATCGATATGGAATGCGTATCACAGTCGCTAACGAGCTATTCGTTGCTCCGATGCATCGTGTCTGCGGCGCAGTTTGCTGGTGGTGAGCTCAGTTTTGGCGCACACTGTGCCGAGCTCATTGCCATGGATGTTGAAGGCGAAACCACTACACCATTGCGCATTCACTACGATGACCTTATTCACTTCCGTGTCGTGCGGGAGCAACAGTTGATGCGCATAGAGCTTCCACGAGTCACTGTACAAAAGTGGGCAGAATCCAACGGATTTGCTCTGGAGCTCGGTGCTGGTGACGACGGTCATGCTGTCGCGGATGGCGGTAGGTACGAGGGGACATGCGCTCTCGTTCAGCAATTGAGCGTGGACGACATGGCACACTTCCTACAATGCATCGCCCCCGTGGTAGCAGCGAGCAGGCGGACACGGTCGCTCTCGCGTGTTAGTATCACAGAGGCGCTCCCACTGAGTTACTGTCCGCAGAACCCCGACGGTACTGAAGTTGTCAGCGCTACAGAATCCTCTTCACGCGGTGTTGACTGTGAGAGTGACGGAGAAGGAAGCTGTGACAACTCCAAGGATGAAGATTGTAATCGTCCAAACTCGGTGTTGCGGGATGGGGCAGCGGCTAGCGATAAAGATAATTCGCATTGTCCTTCAGTCTCTCTTCTCAGCGCCCCAAAACCGGGAAGGCCATCTTCGGCTTCTGCGTCCCTGTCACAGAGGGCGTCGTGTAGTGCAGAAACTGGATCTACACAGCGCGAACCCATGAGACATACAAGGAGTGACCGAGGGTTGAGCACCACAACTTCCGCTCTCTCGGAAAGAAAGGGAGCGACAGTGGAGGCTAACGAAAAACTTTTGTGCCGCTTGGAGAGTGTGGATCTTTCGTCTGACGCTTCGGGGGCAAAATTCTCCCGTGCATCTACTGTACAGCGCAGCCAACTGCTTGCTTGTGAGCCGTCTCGACTGGGAGGTGGGGGGGATAAGGAAAAGGAGGAGACAGAGGCGATTCCGGGTGCTGCTTCTGTATGTGGGGAAAGCGAGGCGGCAGCTTCCGATATGGCTATCCTTGTCCGTAAATCCCGGCCCAAGAAGGGGCGATCATCCACCGAGGGCCATCTGTTCAATACAGAGAAATGCGTAAAGGATGACCCAACAGCATTAGATGAAGACCCGCAAACTCCACTAAAACGAGGCAAGCGAGTGCGGGGGCGACCGGCACCTCAGACCCGCCGTGGCCAGCTTGTCGTCCCACTCTCCCTACAAGAAGCGACGGTTTCGGTACCTCCACCAGCTGCAGAGCGGCCGCCGAGGGGAAAGGAGTGTCCCACGAACAATACGGTGCCATTTAAAGGCACACCTGCTTCTGCCCTTCTCGAGGATAGTAAAAGTAGTGGGAACGCCGATAACAATAGTGCCACTGAGGCAGCCGCAGCATACAACTTCGCCGACGTTATTACAGCTCCCAGCGCTGCTGATCATCTTCCCGTAACGTCGGACACCCACAAGTTACTGGCAGACTTGCATGCGGTTTTGCCTGGGCGCCGCCGTCCTACGGCAAAACGCGCGGGAACGCGGCAGCAACCGTCGCGCCGTCCTACAGCAAAGGGACGTACAAAGGCCATCTCAACCGCAGAAGCGACGAAAGTCGCAACTCCACCGCCGAAAGCAACGGCGCTTACGACTCAAGAAAAACATATAATATCACCGAAGGCACCGGCACGTACTGCAAGCCGTAACCCTTCTTTCGATCCTATCAAATCCCCGGTCCCATACCAGGCTACTACAGGTTCCGCTGCATCCGAATACGAGACCCCGCTCATCAACCCGCGGGCATTTTACCTATCACGCGAAGCTCATCGTGAACCAAGCCCGTTGGCGCAAGACGTGCAGAACACAGATGTTTCTAATGATCCACACGACAACCAGCCGCAACTTCCCGGGGAATCTCTGTTGAATGGATGTACAGATTCAGCGTACGCGACGCAGAAGGCAGGTCGCTTGCCTTCAGGACAATATTCGTTTTGCACGCTCTCTCCGTTGAGTGAGTACCACGTGGATGCTTCGCTGCTACCGCCTACCGACAACATCCGCACCGACGTTGGTGCGACTCTAGGGAACGCGTCTCCATCCACTGCATGTACTGAAACTGACGAGACATCCGGTTTATTCCGCGAACGTGGGAAGTTCGTATCACCTAAGGGTGTGAAAGGGCAAAAGAGGCTGAAAACTAAAATGAAGCGTGGAGGAGTGCATATGCGGCCACCCACCCCTGGGACATCTTCGGTTGCTTCTAAACTACATCGTCACCACCTCTACCGTACAAAGAGGCGCGGAGGGTCTGCATCACCACCACTCGCGTCTGCAGCTGCCATTGTTACAGCAACCACATGCGCACATTCGCGCAAGAACCGTTGGCGGCAGGTTGTCCGGCAGCTGAACAATCTTTCCCTGTGTCTTACGAAAGCGCGCGCTTGCGGGGAGGAACTTCGGGGTCTTTTTCTGCTAATGCTCGAAGACGCTGAAATTTGAGATGCATTTGTTACTGCATGCCCACACCGAGTACTAGGTGGTGTGGGTCGTGACACCGTCCGATCTCCTCAGGTTACATCAACAGAATCATTGCTCCTTTCTTGAGAGTTGCTGAGAGAGTAGTTCTATTTGGTTATGGTACGCAGGAAATATTTTATTTGGCGGGTTCTTTCCTGACAGTGCCACCGCTTGTGAACGCGCAGTCATATTGCTAAAGAGTGTCTAACGGTGAATCCCGTGACTACTATGGTTCTACGCCGCGGCTGAATGTGTTATTCAATCACTTGGTTTAGTCACTTTTTATGTTTACATGATAATATCTCAACATTAGCATCGTCCATATTTGGCTTATTTTTCAGCGCACAGAAAATTACAGATTACATCGCGTCCTAAACTTGTTTGTGTTTATTTTTATTTTTTTCCTTTTTAAGGGAGGGGGATGTTTCTTATTATTTTAACTATGCTAATCTTATACATTGCTGAAGGAGCGGATACAAATGCGAAGGCCTTTGTTAAAGATCCATCAGGAGCTTTGTGCTATTTACTACTCCATTTTCCTCTCATGACAGCTTCTTCTTCATTATTTCCCGTAAGGTTTCCTTGTAATACATATGTAATGATCCTTGTTTCCACCATTTGATTTTGTTTCATTCCCCGCCTCATCTTTCGATTTGCCATTTTTTTTCCCTTTTGTTTAGCGTCTCTTTCAC
>NW_027123569.1:10938-21354 GCF_001457755.1 Trypanosoma equiperdum
TTTCCCCGCCTCATCTTTCGATTTTCTTAATTTTTTTCCCTTTTGTTTAGCGTCTCTTTCACTTGTGCAAATTATTTTCCTTTTTTTTTTGTCGGCCGGTACGTGCCAAGAACAATGGTTTGTGTTACAGAATGAAAAAGAGTATCAGACTTTTGTTTCACGTGCCGATGGGGAAGGAGGGAAGGGTTGTGAGCAGGACAGGCACAAATACGAAAGAAAGAATGAGGTAAGTGGGTGCGTGTGCACTTCCGTGAGTGGCACCGCCGATCGGACAAAACAGAGTGCAGGGTTATGTATTCCAACTTGAGGGGTATTTGTTCGTTCGAGGTATATTGTAAATGCGAACGCTTAAGCAGTATGAAAACTCGTTCGTGTTACCATCCCTAATATGCTTCGTTTGATTACATGATACTCGTTGCACCGTGTGTGGCAGGAAAGGAATGAAAATAACTTTGCGATCCGAGGTGGAGGTATCCGTTTCCATTCTACAGAGCCAAGTGGAGATCAACTTCAGTGACCTTACAAGCACTTTTTCCCACATACTTTAGTGTGGAATGTAAAAAATGAGGGAAGGGAGTACATTGATTGATGGGAGGGCCATTGCTTGGGTTGTGGGTCCTTTGCTTTCGGGTTCCCTAACGCCCAACCCAGTTCACGAAGCTTGTGGCGGTTGTGGTGCTTTGTTCCTTATGAAATGTGTTTGTTTTTTTTTCCTTGCACTGGGAGTGCAGCCCCATGCTTCCTTGTCAGCTCTTACTCACCTGCTAACAGACTGACTGCACCCCTAGACACAACACTTGCTGCGCTCAAAAGGAAACTGGGCTGGACAAGGGAATATAACATAGACATATAAACAAATATATTGTAACGGGGGAATAAAAAGGATAGGGACAGATTCACCGAGACGATAGGGTAGTCGCCGTTAAACCCATTTAGCGTGCTGTCTTTCTCCTTAGTCTGTGCCTAACGGCGTTCTGCTAACTTACCGCAAACGGACACGCAGAATGCTGCTCTCTGTCCCCGAAGCACATACCGAAGTGATTACATCACTTCAGTTCTCTCCTCACCACGCCAGTGTCTTGTGCTCTACGTCAGGTGACGACACAGCTGCGCTCTGGGATCTGCGTAACCCCTCGGATAGTTGTAATATCGCACGACTAACGCACCACCGCGAGCCGGTCAATCACGCATTGTTTATAGAAGAAAGTGAGCCGTGTTTGCTTACCGCATCTGACGACCGTACCATAGCGTACTGGGATGTGCGGGAGATCAGCCAACCGGTCGCGGTAATTCGTGGTTTTGGGGATGGAATTAACAAAATGCTGCGGCTCCCAGTTTCCAGGCGGAGCGGAAATGCCTGCGTGAATGGCGGCGCCTGCTGTCTCATAGTCAGTGCATGTGATGACGGCGCCGTTTACATCCACGATGTTGCCTTGTGTGGTGACACGCGACGCCAGTCGGGTATGCCCGTGGAGGGAGCGGGAGACACTTTTCCCTCTACAGGGAATCTGGTGGATCGCTTTATGGCTTCCACGAGTACAGTGAACGATTTGGTGCTCTCCCCGAACCCAAATTTGCTTCTCACAGCCTCGGAAGATCGCGCCATACGGTTGTGGGACATCGGGCCAATATTTGGCGGGCAGCGGACGCAGGACGAACGTCTAGTGACCTCATTCGACGAGTTCGAAAACCCCGTCAACCACATTGCCGTCATAAACAGCCCCCGTGTTACCCAATTTGTGCAGGATGAGGGACAGGGTGGACACTCCGGCTGTTGGCTCTACGCTGCGTGTTCTGAGTTCATTTTTGCCGTCGATTTGGACCCCGTAAGCGGGGCATTGGGGGAAGGGGCGCGGACCTTAACTGGTCACCAAGATTACGTGCGAGGGCTGGAATTTGTTGGCGACGATACCCTGCTGACGGTTTCGGATGACTCAACGGTAATTGAGTGGTCGTTGCGCACCTCTAACCCGGTAAGGCAAGTGAAGCTTCATGAGGGACTTGTTATGGCGTCGGCTGTATCCGCAGCACGAGACGTGTTGGCCACGGGGACAGACGGCGGAGAGATGCGGGTGTGGAGGTTGCCCTTCCTCACGGAGACGTGCTGCGGTGGAGATGGGTGTTGACGACACGGTGTGTGGGTTGAAGGTCACTGCTGTCTAATGACGCCGTCGTTGTGACGGTTAATTTGGCGCGCGTAATGGGCCTCCCTCCTGTGCTTTGTATTGGTGAAACTTGTACACCGTGGCCCACACGACTGGGGTTACTCCCAAGTCTGTCGTTTTCTTTGCCCCTACCTTCCCTTGTCTTCTGTATCTTTTCTGATTGTAGTGAGCCCAGCATCACCCAAAGCATGGGTTGTGGGTGCTAGTCCTTGCGAGTTACCACTCTAAAAAGGAAATAATCATCATCCTGTGGTTGATTTTGCCTGACAAGGTATGGATCGGCGTCTTTCTAACACGCCAAACCCATGTTAACAAGCACTGCGCGTGCACATCGTTGGAATTCTGCAAATACTGCCTAACGATTCAGATGCTTGTCTTTTGTGTGCAAATGAAAGTTCTTGGTTTGATTACTGAAGGAGAATACCGGAAAGTTAGTTTGACTCGGTCAAAACCGTGGCAGCGCTGCTGGTGGGAAGGAAATTGTCCAGTACCCAATGGGCACAACGTAGTGGTGTTACTTCGGTGCTCATTTCCCGTGTTCCTCCAGTGCCTTCCTTCATCCTGTCTAATCTCTCCATATTGTCGTTGTACTGCCGCACCTTTGTTTGCACCTTTCGGTTTTCTTCCCCTCCCCCCCCCCCGTCGCAAGGCACCACTGTACAAAGAGGGAATCTTTTACGTGCGCAGACAATCCCAGTCCCCTTTCCATGCAGTCGGGACTTTGTCATTGTGTGCGGCGCGTTGCCGCACTTGGTAGTGTCGCAAACTTACATCATTTCACCAACCTTCCCTCAGGATTTTCCGTTTGGACGTCACGGCGCTGGCAATCACAGAGCTCCCGCGGCCAACCCGGGCTGCAGTGGCAGGAGGGTGTGGTGGATCCGCGGTATTCTTCCTCTGGTAACATGCGGCGATTCAACCCGGATACAGTCGCACACTACGTGAAGGCGACTATTCAGAATGACCGGCGTGAGATGGGCCTTGGGGAAGTATACGACTGGCATGAGTTTGCGAAGGATGCTGTATATATTCCCACACGCTCCGGGCCGTTGTGGGTGGGGAGTGATGACCCCCGATGTGCCAAGTTCATGAGACGCCGCAGCAAAATGCAAAAGACACCACAACAAAAGGCGCGACCAAAACCAGGTCCTGACCCGGCGAAGGCACTTGAGGATCACCCACTCAGGGAATACTTCACCACAGCCACAAACCTCCGCGACCCACTAAGCACGGCAAACAATCTGCACCGAGCGGGACTCATTCGTGAGTACGATATCAAGTATACAGCGGCTAAGGTTCGGTATGTACCACGCCCCCCTGTTGTCTCCATAATGGGTCATGTGGACCACGGCAAGACCACCTTGTTGGATTACCTTCGAAAAACAAATGTGGCCTCCCAGGAGGCTGGTGGCATCACACAAAATGTTGGGGCGTTTCAGGTGAAAACCCTTGGTGACACTCTCGTGACATTCATCGATACACCGGGCCACGCGGCGTTCACTACCATGCGTGAGGTGGGCGCCACAGCCAACGACCTTATCGTCCTCGTCGTGTCCGCTGTAGATGGGGTTCAACCACAAACAAAAGAAGTGATTGAGCTTGCACACAAGTCAGGCATACCTTTTGTTGTCGCCTGCACCAAAATTGACCGCCAACCAAGGGTGGAGAATGTGAAGCAGCAGCTGCGTGATTGCAATGTGGAACTTGAGGAGGATGGCGGCGACACGCAGTTTGTTCCGGTGTGCGCTCGGGATGGTCGGGGTGTTCCTGAGCTCCTTGAGGCCATCGCGTTGCAAGCCGAACTTTGCGAGATAAGTACGCCCGAGCCGTCAAGGTGTGAAGTAACTGTGATCGAAACAAATGGCGTTAACACGACAACTGAGGTAGCGGGTATTGTACGTTGTGGTAAGGTGCGTGCCGGTCAGGTGCTTGTAGCTGGTATGACGTACGCTGTGGTCCGAAAGGTTTTAGATGAGCACGGCCAGATTATACAGGAGGCCGGCCCGTCGCAGCCTGTAGTGTTGCATGGTTTTCGTGTCCACCCCAAGCCGGGATCGGTCCTTTTGCAGGTGAGCAGCGAGTCTCATGCCCAAAAGTTTTATCACTTTATGAAGGAGGTTTACCAGGCGGAAGGGCGGCGGGAAGACTACCTACAGTTACTAAATCAGGAACAGCACGGCATGTTATATGCACGTAAACCTGATAATAACCTTGTGCGTACGTACAGCACGCAAGCCTTTGTGCTCTCGTGTAAGGCCGCCACTTTCGGCATGCTGCAGGCGCTGATGAAATCCATCTATGAGATTCCTAGATTGGAAGGCATTTCCACAGAGATAAAAGTGACTGAGGTTGGTGGGTTGCGGGATTATGATGTTGCTCTCATTGGTAGTTCCGGGCAGCCTGGTTGCATTTTGTTGTACGGTGGTTGTAAGGATACCAACACGCTGGATGTTCCCAGTCACGTGACGGTGATTCGGTTCAATGTTCTGTATCATGGACTTGAGGCCTTAAAGGAGACATTGGTGGGAGCGCTGCCAAAGATAACGAAAATTCGTGTCACAGCAGAGGCAGAGTGTCTACAGGTGTTCCGCGCGTCGCAAGCCGGCAAGAGCGGGAATGCTGGTGGTATGCGGGTTACAAAAGGAACGATTATCGCAGCTCACCTCACTTTTCGTGTGTGTCGGAAGGCGCCCCTTGTCAAGGGCACTGCAGAAACTGACGGCGTTAGTGATAATGAGGGTGTTGGTGATGAAGATATGCTTGGCCACCGCGTTGTGGTGTATGAGGGGCAAATTAAGGAGCTACGTCGCTTTAAGGAGCTCGTCCCTTCCGTCGAGCTTGGGTTGGAATGCGGTGTAATTATGCAGGATGAATTCCAATTCCGCACAGGGGACATTCTCCAGCAGTATGAGACTTACGAGGAGCCACGTGATGTGGCTGAGGAGTACCAAAAGGCTGAGCTACGGGAAAAAATAATGCGTGACACAGCAGCAGCCGAGGCACTGTTGGCAGAAAGCACGGGTGGGGAAGATAAACCCACTGAAGAATCCGAAGTGAAGACCACCATATGAGGGTTGAAGTAAACATCAGTTCCGTATGCCAAAAACAGCACTGATTACGCAGTACTTTTGGATGTATTCGTTATTAACATCGCAGGAATTGATTCGCTGTGAATTCCACCGATGAAGAGAATGCATGTGGAGATTGTTGTCATTATCGTTCCCCCCCCCCGCGGGTGCGGTGTTGTACGAACTGTTGTGCTCGCTGTCGACATCTTTGCTGCAAACAGGCTCACGGAGAGGGTCGCGCACCGGCGCCATTGTAGTGGCCGAAGGGGCCATAAGCAAGGAGGAGATGGGGAGCTTCGTATGTGACGCGACCCTTCACAAGAGCGGTACCCGTGCGTTGTCCGATTATGCTCACTGGCCACTGCAGGATCGATCACCGCTGTGTGTGTCTGTGTGTGTATGTTTGGTGAGAAACTGAGGTTGCGGTAGGTCCGAGCGCTGAGGAGGGTAAGGGTCGTGTCTGTAGCAGGGGCTGTCCCTCTCGTTCAGCGTTCTCCATTTTATTTTGCCAGTTCTCGCTTTCCGTTACGTTAGTATCTAGTGTTTAACTGTGGTAACATGATCAAGTGTGATTAGGAGATCTTCACAACAACTCTCTGAAACGTCACAACTACTGGTTCCTAGTGGAATGTGTAATTACTAAAAGGGAGTTTAGAGGGCTTTTTCTCCATCCTTTAATCTCTTGCTTCTGGAGTACGGCAACTATAGCGAGGATCCGACCACGGTGCATTGATGCATCGTCGCCTTCGAATTCAGTTCCTTTTCTCCACAACACCGTTGCCTTGGGGCAGCTCGCTGCTAGGGCAGCAGTTTATTCTCCAGAATCGTGTCCACTACCACCAACTTATTCACGAAAGAAAGAGGAAACCCCGCGGTGACATTCCCGCTGCCAGCCCCTTCGCTTCTCTGCGGTTCCGATCCTCAGGACCCGATTCACCAGAAGGGTGTGATGAACCCTTTGCTTTGTCGTTTTCAGAACCCGGGTTTAAAGCAATTCCACCAGATGAGTTCACTGCAATTTTTAATACTCGCCCCGTGGCGGAGCGTGCTGCAGCAATGGTGGTTGCACGTCAGCATGCCAGTGGTCGTGTAGGACTTAAGGTGTTTGTTGAGCAGCTGCCAAAAGTAAGCCGTGACAATATCTTCGGCAGCGGAATGGGTGTCGAGGAATGGTTGCAGAAATGCCTCCTCCTTCGGCTCGTGGAGGACGCTCATGGACTTCGTCATGTGGAACTTACCGCCGAACCGAAGAGCTACCTTGCTGATGTCGATAAGGACGAATCTGAGACGGTTAATGAAGCGGGCGAACGTATCGGGTCGCATGCGTCGGAAGGAACGCACAGGGGACTGGTGGGCGCCGCCGAAAAGCTCCTGGACGTCCTACGCGACGATGTGCTTGGGCGGCGTGAGAGGGATGAGCCTAATTACAAACCCCTCAGCGAAGCCTATTCCCTTCTCTTGCGGGAGGGCTCTCGAGTTTGTGAACTCAGCGGTACTGTCCATACGGTTAAGTACGGAGACTTTCTTAGTTTGCTCCGCACGCCGCGCGCAGCGGGAGAATTCTGGGTGTTGCACGACAGGTACATTTGCACTCGACTTGCTGGGGAGTCAAAGCCTCCACGTTTCGTGTCACCGCAGCCGCAAACACGTGGCGCAAATTCCATGAACGCCTATGGAGGTTGGGCCGCTGCATCTAATGTGCCCACGCGTGAAGATGTGTATGAAATCCTGAAGTACGTTCCTGTTAACTGGGGAAACTTTGGAAACCTTAACTTACCACCGGCGGTAAAAAAGAAGCATATTCGTATTTCCTCCACGTTGCAGTGGTTTCGTCGTCAGCCTTTCTACTTTGAACTCCGTAGCATCGCAGGAACGACGGAGATCCGGCGTAGCATAGTGTTGCACCCTGAGGCGCATGGGCTAACGCCCGAAGAAGCCCACGAACAGTTACAGCTCAAGATTGCAAAGGGGGAAGCCAATAGTTTGATTCCTCTCAATGCGGAAGGTGAAGTTACGAACATGGCTGGTGAGTCTCAGCAGCTTGCGACGATCCTGAAGTTTGTTTCGCGCGTTTGTCCCGGATACTTTGTTCCTTCGTCCCTACTGATGCAGCGCTACACAAAGAAAAACTTAACTCATAACGAATTGATTGGCTGCGTTAAGAATCACCCTGCCCAATTCGAAGTAGTTCAACTAAGGTACACGGACACGCCTCTTGTGAGAAGGCGCATTGGGGCGAACAGCGACCGCTGGAAGGGTCATTTCATTGAAGACTTCGAGCAATTTCCGGAAGACGTTCGAGGTCTTATAATTCTCATGGGACGCGTATGCACGACGTGGGATCGGTCTCACTATGTCTATGTTCGCCTTACGGAAGAAGAGAAAGTGATGGTTGGTGGTTTTGAGGGGATGATGCACATTCTGAATCGTCATCCCCGCATATTTCGTGTTGGGGAGAACTTCATTGCTCGCGTAGACCTCTCCGACCCACTTTCTTCACAGGAGCCCGAACCCGCACCGGGCGATATGGCGACACGTGTCATCATCCGTGAGGAGAATCCGTACCAAACGCCGCGCGATTTGGCTGTTGTGTTTCACTATGTGGCCCCCGATGACGAACCATGCACAGCTGCCTTCTTCCTTCAGTGCGCAAGTCCTGCGATGCGGGCTGTGTTGCCACCGCGTATCGTCACTGTCTTGCAGTTGTTTCCTGATCTTTTCGTTTGCAAAGAGACGTCGCCCGGAGTTTTCTTAATGCGGAAAGTGAAGAAAGTTAGTGGGGGGCGATCTGGCAATATTTTTGGTGAGGCACCCATTACACCGAGAACGTCTGGAGATGCGCGGTCGCCTTCCATTTCTACTCTCTCTTCCCAGGCTAACGTCTCAGCTGAATGTTCTGGTGAGTCGCTCGACTTGGAGGCGGAATTCGCAGAGAACGACTTTTTATCTCGTGAGGAAGCCGTGCAAGCGGTGCGAAGTTTGATACCGGCGCGAGGAGTTGAGGCCTCGCAGCTGCTCCTCTGGGCTTCGCTTAGCGTTCAGCAAGCGGCTAATCGACACTATGGTGGAGTGCTGAAATTGGTTGAGGCGAACCGTGCACACTTTCGCATTCAAGATACCCCTGAGGCAAAAATGGTTTTTCTTGTTGAGAGTTGAGTGGACGTTTTTTTTTGTTTCCGGTGGTGTTGTAACTTGTTATTGTTTGTGTTGGGCATGCACTGAAGGTAGGAATCCCTTGCCGAGGGATTTGCGCTGAAAAGAAGGCGTGTCTACGTCTGTGGAATTTCTTTGTTACACTCTCCGTGCTGTCCTCAATCTACTTCCTTTCTTCCGTCCGTTTTTTTTTTTACTGGACAAGTGTGATTCAACTGCAGAAGCGAAGCACAAAACATTGACCACACGGGAGGTGTGAGGCCCCACTGTAGCTACTAGGGGCATAGCTTTAAGAACTGCCATTCTTTCCTCACACATGTGTTGGCACACTTCCTCCTTTAGAGTTACTGCGTCTGCGCTGATAGTGCGGCAGTGATCGGGTGAGGCGCGTCAACCTCACGCTCCCAGAAGTGCGAGGAAACATGCAAACGAACATGCGTTAACAAATGCATCGCCTTATTCGTACGCCGTTGGTTAGGGGATCATGCAGATGCGTGCTTCGGGGTATGGGATGCCGCAACCTTTTGACAACGTGTTAACAAAAAGCATTAGTACCAAATAGGTCCACTGGAGGAGTGAAGCAAAAAAAATGTTGTTGCTACTTTCGTGTTCCCGTGACGCAATCGCAAACGTACCTTCAAGAAGGGAAAGTTGTACTGAGACTGGTGTCGCGTTGTGGAATAGGGAGCTCCTCAAGGACAGGAAATTAGCAAACATAATTTGTGTACAAGGAAGCGCTGTTGGAGCGCACAGTATAATAAAAGATGACCTCTTGTTCTCCTCAAATTGTAGTGATACCTTAACGCTTTGCTCACCACCACTTGAAGCAACCACAACAGTTGTGGCGAACGGTAGTCGCGGTATCATCTACACCGAAAGAGAATCGGTTGAAAAGGGCGTTAATTAACGAGAAGGAGGGTTGTTGGTTAGCAATATCCTGGAAGTGGTTTTTATTCCCTTCAAAACACTGTGTCGAGTGGAGGCTGGATAAGATGGTTCGGATGTAGGGAAGGAAACAAGTATTTGAGGTACAATTTGTTGCGGTGTGTGTGTTATTACTGTTGCTATTTGTTTTCAAGTGAGCAATTGAGGGGAATGTTGTGTGTGTGTGTGTGTTGGGGGGACGTAGCTGTTACCTACGCGTGTGAGGCAGTGGTGTTTATTATAATGAGAGTTTGGTAGGACAAAGCAAAATGGGACTGAGAATGTATTCTCCCGGACTGTCACCACAATGGTAATCTGTGTCAAGAATAGCACGAGTGATTTATTTTTTACTCAGTAACGAAGGTGAAAGCTCAAGTATAATTAAATAAAGAGAACAAAATGAGGTTTTGGTTCGTGCTGTTGGCGCTGTTGGGAAAAGAAACACGTGCAAATTATTATGAAAGGAATGCACTAAACGCGACAGCCGCTAATAAAGTGTGTGAGTTATCGACATATCTTAAAGGGGTAGCACACAGAGTAAACAGCGGGAGTGCTGCGGTTATGAAGAAACTGTCAGATTTGAAGATCAAAAGCGCGCAGTTGCAGTTATCGGTAATGCGAAACAGCGTACCTTCTAGTGAGAAAGATTGTAAAGACATCAGGACACTCTTGAAAACAGTATTGAAGAATGAGTTTACATTCCAGCAGGAGTTAGAGGAAATGAGGAATGCATCGGCGCTAGCAGCAGCCGCCGCTGGGTTAGCAGCCGGAAGACTGGAAGAGTGGATTTTTGCATTTGCACAGGCGGCAGACATGACGTCGAAGTTTTGCATAAGCGTGGGAGGGAGCAGGCCAGCGGTGCACGACAAGTTGCAAGAATGTTTTCGTGGAACAATTGGACCTGAAACCCTTTACAAAATCGAGGATTCACATGTAACGAAGTCGGCAGAGAAAAACTTGCAACTCCACGAAGCGCTATCATCCATTTCCTTCAGTAGCTTGGGTGCGGAGAGCATCATTGAACGAAATGAAGACAGGGGTTGCAACTTGATGAGGACGGCAACAGACGGTTTATTAAAAGGTGGGTCATTGAGTCACAGCTTCAC
>NW_027123569.1:21364-21664 GCF_001457755.1 Trypanosoma equiperdum
CCAGAAAATATCCGAGGAGGAAATGGGAAAACTGGATGTAACTTGGTTAGAACTGATGATGGTGGTCTGTTAAAAGGTGGGTCATTGAGTCACAGCTTCACGTGGGGTGGTGGAGTGATGAATTTCGCATCAAGTGTGGAAGGCAAACTAAATGTAAAGGGGGGAGAGTACGGTGACGTCACTTCCTACGGTGCAGTGCGGTGGACTGAAGATCCCAATAAAGTGAGTATATTTGGGGATGTCATCCGCCTGTTTGCGCGTTTCGAAGAAGCAAAAAATGCGGTTATGGAAAAAATAAAA
>NW_027123569.1:21674-21919 GCF_001457755.1 Trypanosoma equiperdum
AGGATGTCATCCGCCTCTCTGCGTGCTTTGAAAAAGCAAAAAATGCGGTTATGGAAAAAATAAAAACTACCGCGGATGAATTGACGAAATGCATAGGGCACAAAGAGGCAGAACTCACTAATGACCAGCTTCACGAGGAACTGATCGGGGAGATTCTGAACAGTTTGGAGTTGTCGAGGAGAGTGAACGAAGAATCCACCTCAAGGGGACAAGAGGAGGTACGACTGAAATCCAACTATTCTGCA
>NW_027123569.1:21929-22303 GCF_001457755.1 Trypanosoma equiperdum
ACGGCAATTCAAGGCGATACAAAACTATCTGGAGTTGCTGTGAAGTGGGACCTCAGTGCGGGGTTTGGGCGGTTAGGAATAAAGTGACAGGAGGTACGACTGAAATCCAACTATTCTGCAGAACCGGCGCGAAGACCTGTCATGAGAGCGGAGTCCAATCCGGCAGCACATTCGGGTGTTCGTGCCGCTGCACTTTGTTCCGCAGTTCTATTGTTGCGAATGCTTTGAAGGGAATGTTACCGCCGAAACCGTCCTGCTTCGTATTGTTGATTAATGTTACGGAGGGGGAAGGAAAAAGAGAGAATAAAAACACATTTCGGGGGAGGGGATAAGGGGATGAGACTAACATAGGTTTCCAGCGAGAGGGGGGGGGG
>NW_027123949.1:0-1349 GCF_001457755.1 Trypanosoma equiperdum
AGCAGTGTTCCCCATGAAAGGAACGCTGCTGGCTCTTGGCTTCCCCCGATGATACGGGGTACTGGACCCTGGCACCACGTTGAGGTGGCCGGCATCGCCAGGAATAATAGCTGAAATAGCCGCTTACTCTTTGGCTTTGCACTCTTTCCTGTGCTTATCCCAAGTGCGTTTTGTTTTGTTACATTTACCCTCTTCAGTGGCTTTGCACTCAGCTGCGGTCGTTTTATTATCCCCGTCATTCGTTTCTCCTTGTTTGTCTGCTGAATCTGCTCTCTTGGAGGAGTTTTCTTTTGTTTGGTCTGAGCTGGTGCCACACTTGGTTTCTCCTGCAGCTCCCAGTTTAAATAGGCCTGCCGCCGCTGCTGTGGCTAGGTTTCCGCTGTTGGTTACATCGCTCAGCTTCGTTGTTTTCTCTTTGTCATCGCTGTAGTATGTTACTGTTTCGGTGTCCAGCTTCGCTAATACGCGCTCTCCTAAGTCTGTAGCGCTGTTTCCATATAATGTGTCTATTTCTTTTTGGACGGCCTTTTCGTTTTCGCCCTCTATTTTGTTTGTTGGGCTCAGTTCTAGTGCTAGCGTCGCAACAAGGCGTTTGAGGTTGCTGTTGCTTAAATAGCTATCGGCGGTTGTTAAGTCAGCTATCGTTTCGAGCTGCTTGAAAGCCTCGAAACCTGCGGAAATATTTCCGTCTGTATGTTCGTCCGTGACGTGTGTCAATTGATCTGTTAGCTTTATAATTATTTTGTCTGTTTGTCTTGCCATGTCTGTGTCAGGGTTGGCAAAGCTGTCCGTGGCGCGCCTGTCTAGCTTGATATGTAGGTAGTCTGTGTTTTGTTCGACACCCGTGCAGGCTCCGGTGCCAGCTCGGTCTGTGCAGCTGATTTTAACAGCGCCATGAAGTACGGGAATAGCTACGCCTTGCTTTGCGTTAAAATTTTTGTCTGTTATTGTGTCTGAATCCGGTACTGTTGCTGCTGGGCATTCGGTTGTTGGTGATCCTGAGTGTTTCGCTCCCGTGATCGCCACATTAGCAAAGTTACTGCTGCTCCCTGGTGTTATCTTGGCTTCGTCGGTCTTGGTCGCGGTGCCTCTTAAGGCGTCGTATGCTGCGTGTAGTCGTGTTAGGTGGTCAATAAGGTCGCCTGCTCCTTTGGCGTTTTCTGCCAGCAATTTGCTTCCTTCTGTTGCTTTTTAAATAGCAATGGCCGCCAGCGGGCCGTACTTGCCTTTCTGCCTCTTGTCTGATCTGAGGCTGAGTGTTACCAGCTTGCTTCTGATGTCACCGCTTGATGCTACTTTTTGTGTGGCCATCGTCAGCCTGCTTTTTACGTGAGCAATTAGTGCTGTTA